>NC_056741.1:1268103034-1268133034 GCF_019279795.1 Protopterus annectens | reverse complement strand
GGACTGGTTTTAGGCAAAATGGATTGGTAGCTGCTTCAGCTTTTGCAGGAATGGTCATGGGAGTATTTTAGTTGTTTTTGACTAGTGATAATATAGTGTTTGTACAATATGTATTAAATTGGGTATCTATGCTGTCACTAGTATTTTTGGTAGTGGGAGTTGGAGTTGAGAATTGGCCAGGTAGTAGAAGTGGTTTTAGAGCACCCCAAAATTTTTGCGGATTTTTCTTGCGTTTTAGTTGGATCTTAGTATAGCATGCTTTTTTATGGCAGGAAAGCAGCATGTTGAAATATGTTACTATCCTATTTGTTCTTTTGTGCTCATGCAAGTCTAGCATAACAGGGGTTTGCAGCATTTGAGGGTATGGGTGAGGAGTCATGGTATACATACATTAAAGTAGCCAAGAGAAATACAACTGTAGCCATTTGTGCCTCCACTATCATCCTAACCCAAGTCCAAAAGGATAAAAAGAAAGTCACTTTTTTGGGGGGTGAGGGGTTTCACGGTATGTCACTGCCCCCAAGATATGACTTCTATATACATATATGTCTCATAGGTTCATAAGAGATTTCTAGGCTAATGGCTTAAGGGCCCTTACAAGCCTAGCCAATATAACCCAATTTTACCCAATCTTCTCAGTTTATTGTTAACTGATAATCCATTGTCAATTTTGACCATTAGGCCATGGACACAACTTTTTTTTTTTTTTTACTTCAAAGGAAAAAAAATACTAACTTTTCTCCTCGTTCATGATTTCTATATGTCATCATTGGATTAAAAAGTTTTAAAATGCACCTTAGAGAATTTAAAAAGATGTGGCTTCTGGGTCCTAGAAGATCCCAGACTCCCAGGATAATGAACTTATCTTCTCCACGATTATTACTGTGTATCCTTGGCCAGTTAAGGTGTATTGAAAAGATGCAGGGAAAAGCAGAGTTGAAGAAGACTGAATTTTTTTCTTTGGTCACAATTTTTGTTCGAGCCATCCCTAGATCAAAAGGTTGCGAGAAAAAGCTCTTGAAATGCATTTCAGAGCATATAAAAAAAAACAGGTTAATCAAGATATTTTCTCCATATTTACTACAACACAGCCATGACCAGTTAGGTTATATTGAAACAATCCATGAAAAATTTCAAGATTAAGACAAAATATGAGGAAAAAGGGAAGGAAAAAGTAAGCTAGCTTATACAGAGATGCCAGGCTGAGGGAAGCATCACTGGGGAATGTGAAATGGGGCAACGGCGGTAGTAAGTTCCCTGAAAGCTCTTCAAATAGGACACCATTTTTGCCAAGACCAGCCCTGAATCTGTGTATATCACATTGATCACTATGAATGTGTTGAAGTGTACTGAGCACATACAGCTTTCCATGCATTTTTGTGTTTTTTGTGAGTGCATCATTTGAAAAAGCTATGTTTTACTAAATACAGTCAACTCCGCTTTTTTTAGTTATTCTGATTTGGAGTTGGAATATAAATCTCTGTGTAGTGTCTGTGTGTGTGTGGTTTATTTGTTTTACAACTGTTGTGCAAACTCATTTGATTTAGTGGTGGGTGGATAGTTTCAAGTAAAAATTGTGATGTTTTTCACTATAGTTGTGGCAAAGTTATTGATGGTATTTTGTCCGCAATGATACTCAGCTTTTCTGACTGCATGGAAATGGTAAACAATATATTTTTTCATTTTGTGATCTTCAATTGTGTTGGGCCTGAGCTTATCTTTCAGTTTTAACTCTGGTCACATGATAATTTGTGTGACACTGCCAGCCCAATTATCCGGAATTTTGTAAAGAATTCTATGTCATTTGTGAATATTGATATGATTTATACACAACTGTATGTTATGTACTGAGCTTCAAGAATGTAACCACAGCATACCCTGCTGGAACATACAAGATTAACTTACAAAACTTTAGGAAAATAAGGTGAAATTAAGTGCTTTACGATGTGCTGTAAAAGTTAGTTTCAATGCAGCAAGCAAACACAATGTCTAGAGCTAGAAGTTTTTCTGTTACCTGGAAAGAAAAGTAATTACTATTTTTAAAATGTAATGTTTGATTGCTTTATGACTTCCTAGCAGCTGCAATTTTGAGGAACGTGTACTTTTCACACACAGATGTTAACATTTTATTAGTATCTGTTTAGCCTAGGAACAGAAGTCAGGTGACAGAGTGATGTCATCCAAGCTAACCCAGCAGTAATGTTTATTATTAATTTAAGAACTCTCTCAGAGAGTCTGTGCATTTTGTATCGTATCTTGGACCTAAAAACACCCACTCAGCACTTCTGCCTGTGTGTCTGTAAGCATGACTTTAAGCAATGTCTATCTTAGATATAGACAGGAATATCTTCTTCTTTCGTTTTTTCCCGGTTAGGGGACGCCACAGTGGATCACCTGTCCGCTCATGACTGGCAGTGAAGTTTTACTGTGTCGAGTTGCCAGCCCGGCACCCAACCTTCAACAGAAGGCACACACACGCACTCACACCTAGGGCCAATTTAGAACATCAAATCCAAACAAGATATGCAGACTGTGAAGATATGTGAAGGCTGCCAGCCTAGCTAGATAGAATTTTGTAGATAATGCTGTCTAACTTTTACAGCACATCGTAAAGCACTTAAATATTAATATCCCCACAGGCTTGTTCTCTTGAAAGAGAGAAAATTGAGTTAAATGCTGAATGTCAAAAATGTAATGGTGCGCTCTGCTGGAAGAAAGCTGATAAGTCAAGCACTGTATGACTGTGATCTCAAACTCGGAGCTGTGATGTCTGGACCAGTTAATTGCTAGATTTTACACATACAATGTCTTTAATTGCTGTGGTTTCCTGACCAGGTGTAAGATCAAAGATATATTAAACTCTGAGTTTCTGTTAGCCTTGAACTAGAGAAGAATGATGTAATATACAATGAGTCAGCAGAGATGTATTATCAAAGTGAGAGAGAGAGCGCGCGCATTTTGGATTTTGTCTAAAGCTGACAACTCACCAGTACTCTGCTTTTGCTCTAGATGTACTTTTATTTCGAACTGTGATTGCTCTTAGGAAAATATAGAAAATAAATAAGTTTAGTCTAGCTGTTTTGTACATTTATGTCAGAACTATTCTACAGTATTATTTTAAGCCTTCTCCTGTGATGTCTGAACTCCTGACTAGCACTGTGTAGTAAGAATTATTGTCTTGTGTTTTTATTAATTATTAAATATTTTTAAACCTTTCAACTGTGGCTGTTTTGTGTAGAGATAATTTAAGTTCTAAAGTACACTGCATGCATACAGTGACACTGTACGCCACTCCAATAGTCTTGCTGCTTAGTCACATTTACCATTTGGATAATAATATTGCACAGTAATAATTGGACACCCCTTGGTAAGGGCCTTAGTAGCCAATATTAGTGGTTGGTGGCAGTGATTACTACCTTATAGCCTGGCAGGAAGGGGCATAGCTGGAGAACCTGTACCAGCCTTCCCCAGGAGTGTCTGTTTGTATATAACTCATATCTTAAGTGTGTGCATGTGTGTGTCAGCTACTTGGGCAGGGACACGAAGCACTGGTTAGACAGAGAGGCTGCTGGAGGTTTTAGCTCTACCACTAGGCTGAGATCTGGACCCTATAGCTGTGTCAGTGGGGAGTCCAATTGGGGATCTGTAGAGAAAAGGAGAAACCAACCCCAGAATGACTGATCTCGGTGTGCTCTTAAGGGAAATTGTACTTTACTGTGTGTGTATTCGTTATCCTTCCCAATGTGGACGCCCCTCACTGGTGTTAGTGGTGAGGATTGAACTGGGCCAGTGCACAGGCATCACATATTAACTGGTAGCAGTGGTGGGATATCCACACCACATATTAATTGGTTGGCAACTGGCTTGTAGTGGTGTGGATAGTGAATTCCTGTAGCTTGTGTACAGTGATCACTGAAGGTGTTTTTGTACTCTAAATCAGCCACGCAGTGACTATTCAGAGTTCAGATTACAATTGTTTAATTTCTTTTGATAGCTTAGTCAGGAAGAGCAGGCAAGCATGTCAGCAGAGCAGTATGACAAGCTGTCAAGGAGCTAGTTGGCCGAGATGTGCCAGGCTAGGGGACTGGTGCATGGTGCTTTGGTCACATCTGCATCAGAAAACAGCAATCAGGAGGGTGATCAGACTGGCCATGGAGATGTACAACACTCAGAATGGACAGCTCAACCTTTCTGCAGAGGACTTAAAAACAATCGGGACCTAGAGAGACTTGAGTTGGAGGCCAGGTATTGCAGCAGAGAGACAGAGATGTCTACAGACTGAGGAGAATGAGAAACCGCTATGCCTGGAAGCCGAGGAAAAGGAGAGGCAGAGGCAGCATGAAAAGGAGATGCGGACTCTTAGCCAGACTCATGGAGGTAATGGGGAAGGGAGTAACCAGACTCCAGAAGCAAAAAACGTCAGTAAATTTCTTCCACAGTTTACAAAGGGGGATGATTTTGATAGTTTCATTCATATGGGTATGTAAACAGTATGATGTTGACCAACAGCTCTGGGTATGGTTCCTGACCCCCCTTACTCCATGGTAAAGCTGTAAGTGGGTACGGTTCCTGACCCACTTAACTCCATGGTAAAGCGGTAACTATTTTGTCCAAAATGTCTGACCATGATTTCTTAAATTACACTGCTGTTAAAAATTGTCTGTTAGAATTTTTTAAGCTAACACCTGAAGCTTATAGGAGAAAGTTTTGTGTGCATAAACGCAAGGCAGATGAAAGTATGTGTGAATATGCTGCTGAACTGAGCACTTATTTTCATAGGTGGGTGAGTGGGTGTCAGGTCACCACTTTTGACAGGCTGGTAGACCTTTTGGTGAGGGAACAAGCCCTTAGCACTTTGCCTGAGGACATGAGGCTCTGGTTAGCTGATAGACAATGTGCTACTTCCGATGAGTTTGGGAAGAAGGGACACCTATACCTAGCAAGCAGGGGATCCCTGCACAGGAAAGGGACCACCAGTACTGCTCATGGGTCTAAAGGAGCCCATGGTAGGCAGCCCAGACTGCCCCAATAGAATCTGCCAGTAGCAGGGGAGCCACTAGTCCAAGTACACATCTAGGACCTAGAGTTAAAGGTTCTGAATGCAACTAGTGGGGCCATGTGGCATGCAGATGTCCACAGAGGCAAGGTGGGGAACAATAGGTTGAGGGAGTAAGTGGGAAAGACAAAATGTCAATAGTAGGTTGTCTTGAGACAACAAGGGTACTGAACTACCACCCTGCAGATGTCCTGATAGGGAAGGATTTGGATGAGGCAGTACCAACTGTTAATACAGTTACACACAGTCAGGCTTTGAGACAAGCATGTGGGTCTGGTAGCCTGGGGGAGACCCAGAAAGACCAACTTGCATACAGGACTAGTGAGGTGTCTACTTCAGGGAGAAAGCTACTCTGTAGAAGTGAGACTGAAGGAGAGCCACAGCTGCTTGTGGGTACTAATGTTCCCTTGGACAGAGTGACTGCAAACATAGAGGTGACTAGTAGTACCCAGGCTGACAGTGAAGCACCACTGTCAGAGGATGCCAGACTTCCTGTGAAAGGGGAGCTGGGAAGGGTTACAAAGAGAGAGTTGAGACAGGCTCAGCTCTCAGTCACTACACTGCAAAACCTGAGGCAGGTAGCTAGTGAGGCAGCTGATTCTCAAGAGAAGGGGAAATCTGTATACTGGGATAAAGGGTTACTGTATACAGAGTGGACCCCTGAGGGAGGGCTAGAAGGTGAGAGGATACAGCAGCTGGTAGTGCCTAGAGCCTACCGTCTGGCACTTTTAGCCATAGCCTATGATATTCCCTTTGCAGGTCATATGGGCATAAAATGTACAAAGATGTATTATGCAGAACTTCCATTAGCCTGGAATTTCCAGAGATGTAATGGGGTACTGCAGGACCTGTGGGCGGTGCCAATACATAGACAAGGCAGGAGACAAGGTGAGAGCTCCTTTGATGCCTTTGCCTGTGATTGAGGAGCCATTTCAGAAGGTAGCTATGGATATTGTGGGGCTTCTGAGTGTCCCAAGTTTAACAGGGAAAAGGTATATCCTAGTGGTAGTAGATTATGCTACAAGATACTCTGAGGGAGTGGCTTTGTCCTCCATTGAGGCAGAAAAAATGGCAAATGCTTTGTTAGAGATTTTCAGCAGGGTAGGTTTCCCAAAAGAAATACTGACTGATAGAGGTGCCAATTTCATGTCAGACCTGCTGTGTTGTCTGTGGAAGTACTGTGGGGTGAAGCACTTAAAGACCACCCCTACCATCCCAGATTAATGGACTTGTTGAGAGCTTAAACTCTACAATCAAGTCCATGCTACAGGCATTTGCAGACAAATTTAAGAGGGAGTGGGACAAACATTTGCCTCATCTGTTTGCTTACAGACAGGTTCCTCAGGAATCCACAGGTTTTCACCCTTTGAGTTGCTGTATGGGCATAGGGTGAGGGGACCACTACATTTAATTTGTGATGAGTGGGAAGGTGAGTGTGAATCTCACAAGGGGTCTGTTGTGGCATATGTCCTAAACCTCAGGACAGGGTTCAGGGAACTCATGGACTTGGCCCAGGAGAACCTGGCAGAAGCCCAACAACAGAAAAAGGTATGGTATGACAGGAATGCTCGAGCTAGAGAGTATGCTGTGGGGCAGCAGGTAATGGTTCTCATTCCTGTCAGACACAGCAAACTGCAAGCAGCTTGGGAGGGACCCTACAAGGTGGTAAGAAAGGTAAGTGATGTTAACTACATGGTGGAACTGCTAGGCAGGAGGCGGGAGCACAAATTGTACCATGTTAACATGATGAAACCTTACCATGATAGGGAGGCACTTGTGCCTAGTATTTGCTGTCGATTGCAGGAGGACTCTGAAGGATATCTGTTGACTGATCTCAGTGAGGCTCGGACTGACACCTCAATGGAAGGGGTAGCAGTGTCCCAGCAGCTATCTCCTACCCAAGTTCGAGAAATCCGAGCAGTGTTACAGGAGTTTGGGGACATGTTCACTGGGAGACTCCAAAGGCTTATTAGGCAGGCCCCTTATAGGGTGCCTGAGAGAGTCAGACTGAGGGAGGAGATGCAGGAGATGTTGGAACTAGGGGGAATTCAGGAGTCCAACAGTCCCTGGGCCTCCCCAGTGGTGCTGGTGCCAAAGAAGGATGGCAGCACCAGGTTGTGTGTGGACTACAGGAAATTAAATAGTCATCCAGTCAGATGGTTACCCCATGCCTAGGACACATGAGGCCCTAGAGCAACTGCTGGGGCTAAGTATCTTACCACCATTGATCTTACCAAGAGTTACTGGCAGGTGCCCTTGACTCCCAGTGCTAGAGAGAAGTCAGCCTTTGTGACTCCTTTTGGCTTGCATGAGTTCACAAAAATACCCTTTGGGATGAAAAATACCCCAGCAACTTTCCAGAAACTGGTAGATCATATCCTAGCAGGAGCAGGATGGTTTGCCCTTGCGTACCTAGATGATATTGCCATCTACAGCCATTCCTGGCAAAAGCACCTTCAACATGTCAGGGAGGTGCTGGGCAGACTACAGAGGGCAGGGTTGACCATTAAGCTGAGCAAATGTCAGGTGGGCATGGCAGAGGTCTCCTACCTGGGACAGAGTAGGGAGTGGTAAGATCAGGCCAGAACCTGCCCAAGTGGAAGCCATTCAGACATGGTCTGCACCTGTTACCAAAAAGCAGGTGAGGGCATTCGTAGGGACAGCAGGGTACTACAGAAAGTTTGTCCCCAGTTATAGTACCACAGCTGCTCCCCTCACAGACCTGACAAGGAAAAACAGGCCAGATAAGGTAGTGTGGACCCCAGCCTGTGAACAGGCATTCCAGAAGCTTAAAGAAGTTTTGGGAGGACCCCCTGTGTTGGCCAGTCCAGATTACAGCAAAGAATTTGTTGTGCAGGTAGGGTGGGGGCTGTACTTAGCAGGACTTCTTCAGAGGGAGAAGAGCACCCAGTGGTTTATCTCAGTTGTAGGCTCCAACCCAGGGAGGAATGCTATGCAGCTGTAGAAAAGGAATGTCTAGCCATAGTGTGGGCACTGCAGAAACTTCAGCTTTATTTGTATGGAAGAAAATTCACTGTAGTTATGGATCACAATCCCCTAACATGGTTACACCAAGCCAGCCAGCAAAATGCCAAGTTGCTAAGATGGAGCCTAGGGTTGCAAGTATAGTTGTCAGTGCAGCACCACAGTGGGATTAGCAATGCCAACGCAGATGGGCTCTCAAGACAAGGAATGGGGTAAGGTATACTCGGACAGACCTAACCCTCTCAAGCTATAATTCTCAAGGGTCACTTGAAAAACTAGCTAGAGTTCTCTGGGGGGAAGATATGTGAAGGCTGCCAGCCTAGCTAGATAGAATTTTGTATATAATTCTGTCATTTGTAAATATTAATATAAGCCACAGGCTTGTTCTTCTAAATGTGAGAAAATTGTGTTAAATGTTGAACGTCAAAAATGTAACAGTGCACTCTGCTGGAAGAAAGCTGACAGTCAAGCATTGTATGATTGATCTCAAACTCGGAGAAGTGATGTCCAGACCAGCAGATTCTTTCTATTGTTTTAAGACCAGAGTTAATTGCTAGATTTTACATATATAATTTCTATAATTTCTTTAATTGCTGTGGTTTCCTAACCAGGTGCAAGATCAAAGATATGTTAAAACTGAGTTTCTGTTAGCCTGGGAACTAAAGAATGATGTAATCTAAAATGAGTCAGCAGTGATATATTATCAATTTAAAAGACTGTCTCAGAGAGAGAGAGCATTTTGGATTTTGTCTAAAGCTGACAACAACTCACCAGTACTCTGCTTTTACTCTACATGTATGTATGTTTATTTATAACTGTGATTTCTCTTAGAAAAAGATAAAAGCCAAAAGACACAACAAAGTCTAGCTGTTTTCTATATTTATGTCATAACTATTCTACAGTGTTATTTTAAGCCTTTTCTTGTGATATCTGAACTCGACTAGCACTATGTAGTAAGAAGTATTGTCTTGTGTTTTTATTGTTTATTATTAAATATCTTTAAACCTTTCAACTGTGGGTGTTTTGTGTAGAGATAATTTAAGCTCTAGAGTACATTGCATGTATATAGTGATACTGTACAAAGCCTCTCCAATAGTCTTGCTATTCAGTCACACTTACCATTTGGATAATATTTCCCAGTAATAATTGGACATCCCTTGGCAAGGGCCTTATTAGCAGCTATTAGTGGTTGGTGGCGGTGATTACTACCTTATAATCTGGCAGGAAGGAGCATTACTGGAGAACCTGTGCCAGACTTCCCCAGGAGTGTCTGTGTGTTTGTATATAATTCATATCTTAAAGTGTGTGTGTGTGTGTGTGTGTGTGTGTGTGTGTGTGTGTGTGTGTGTGTGTGTGTGTGTGTGTGTGTGTGTGTGCGCGTGCTACTTGGGCAGGGACATGAAGCACTAGTTGGACAGAGGGTGCTGGAGGTTTTAACTTGACCACTAGGCTGAGATCTGGACCCTATAGCTGTGCCAGTGGGGAGTCTGACTGGGGATCTGGAGAGAAAAGAAGAAACCAGCCCCACACGGACTGTGGTCTCTGTGTGCTCTTAAGAGAAATTGTACTTTACTCTGTGTGTGTGTGTGTGTGTGTGTGTGTGTGTGTGTGTGTGTGTGTGTGTATTTGTTATCCTTCCCAATCTAGACGCCCCTCAATGGTGTTAGCGATGATGATTGAGGCTCCTTGATTACTGGGCCAGTGCACGGGTGTCACACAGACACACACTACTGAATGCAATATTGTAAGTATGGAAATGCTTTCTAAGAAAAGTTATTTCCTCAAGCATTGCTAAGATAACTAAGAACACAAAATGCAGTCATTTAGAAAACAAAGATTAAAAATGACATTACTGCACATGCATACTTGATGGGAGCAAGAAAGCATGACAGTGCAACAGTAACAGATCTCCACATCAAGCAGCTATATACAATATAGGTGAAAACTATTAAGTACAATAAAGTATAATGAATACTCACTCTATACCCAGAGTTACACATGGAAACAAAGAATCTGCCTGATGAACAATGAAGACGACGTTTGCTTTAGAAAACTGGTGAATGGATGGATGGAATGGTGAAATCAAGGAAACTGTGTTAATGATTAATGCTAAAAATCTGGCCTTTGTGACAGACAAAAAGTACAGTTGTGTACACTTACCATAAATGTAGATTTTCGAGTGTATTCAATGTTGCAGTCATCACATTTGGGTTATCTGCTTGCAGTAGCCTTCTGTCGGCCTGATTATCAAAGTCTTTGGTCCTGCATCGGTTGTTGTCTCATCTTCCATAACATCAGGTAGTCAGGGGTATAAAGCATGCAGCCAACACCATTATACCAGTTTTTCTTGCCCCAGATGTCAGGTGCCCCCCCCCCCCCCCATAACAGGAAGCAATTACATACAAGGTTAAACCAATAAAAAAGCAAACACACCAAAAGCTTTAAGCATAGTAAACAAAAATAGAGGTATAGTCAATAGAAGTCAGGGGGCTGGAGGGAGGGTAACCAGGACTGCAACAGTGAATACACTCAAACATCTACATTTATGGTAAGTGTACACAACTGTACTATGTTCTTTGTGTTTCACTGTTGCAGTCATCACATTTAGGTAGATTCCCAAAGTTAAGGATGGGAGGAGGTAATTAGATAGCATTAGGACCAGCTATAAGGCCCTGCAAGACTGCAGTGGCAAAGCCAGCACTGGATTTAAAAAAAATGGCAATTGGTAACACTTGGTGAAGGTATGTACAGAACTCCAGGCAGCAGCTTCTAGGAAGTCCCTGGTAGGAACACCTCTGAGAAAGGCTGTAGAGGTAGATGCAGCCCTGGTTGAATGTGGTCTAATCCCCTGTGGGGTAGGTTTTCCATGGTGTTTATAGCAGAAATTAATGCAATGGCCTATCCACTTAGAAAATGGTTTGCTCTGAAATGGCCTTACCCTCTGCCCCTGTAGTAAATGCAACCAGCAGCTGTTCAGATTTCCTGAGAGACTTAGTCCTGTCCAAGTAAAAATTAACTTGTCTGTGTACGTCCAAGGAGTGCAGTATTCATTCCCCTTTGTTCTGTGGATTAGAAAAGAAGCTTGGCAAATGAATGTACTGATTAAGGGCTACACTGGATATCACCTTCGGCATGAAGGAGGGATTGGTCCTGAGGGACACCCTGTCCACATGAAAGATGATGAAAGGCTCCGCTGCCATGAGGGCCTGTAATTCAGACACCCTTCTTGCTGAAGTGATGACTAGAAGGAAGGCTGTTTTCCAAGAAAGGAATTTCAACTGTCCTTTGCAGCTGGCTCAAATGGAGGTAGAGTGAGCTTTTCCAATACAAAGTTAAGGTCCCAGGCTGGAGTAGGGGCTCTCCTGGGTGGTCTTAAATTTTTGGCCCCTCTGAGGAATTGTTTCAGCAGTGGATGAGAAAAGAGGGCTGGTTCTGTATTGTAATGAGCTGAAATGGCTGGGGGATAAATGTTGATGGAGGAAAAGGAAAAGCCCTTGTGAAACATCTCTGAAGAATATATGAGGCAATTGGGCACTGCTGTGCTCATCCCCTGAGTTTGGCTCCAGGAACAGAATATTTTCCATTTTTCAGCATAGGATTTTCTAGTACTAGGCCTCCCCTGCCTCCAGAATGACATCCATCACTTGCTTACTGAGGGATGGTAACAGAGATCAGGTAATTAGCCAGGCTGCCAGGTTCAGGGTTTGAAGTTGTGGGTGCAGAATCTGGCCTCCTGCTGGGACAGCAGGGCAGGGATCGGAGGCAGGTGCCATGGTGCCAGCAGTGACACACTGCGCAAGAGGGGGTACCAGTGCTGGCGTGGCCAGTCTGGTGCAATCAGTATCGTCCTTGGTTTGTCCTGTTTGATCTTCAGTAGTACCATGGAGAGGAGAGGCAGAGGGGGAAAGGCATAAACTGATAGGTTTTTCTAGGTGAAGGACAGAGCATCCACTTTCCAAGCTTGTTTGTGGGGAGTATTTGTGCAGAATTTGTCCAATTGGTAGTTCTGGGGGGAGGCAAACAGGTCTATCTCTGGGCTCCTCCATTTGTTTCTCAACATGTTGAATATCTTTGGTTTTTCATAGATTCATAGATTAGTACTAAGCTAACTGCCCTTGCGAGCCATTTTAAGCTTAGACAATTATCCCTTGTGAGACTCAAACCCTGCAACTTGTGTTTGTAAGGCAAACACCTTAACCATTAGGCCACCCTGCCAACCCCCAGTTCCAGTTTCTACTCGTGTGGGTCCATGAGATTTCTGCTTAGGTAGTCTGCCAATGTACTCAACTTTCCTAGCAGGAATTGAGCCTGTAGGTGCACTTGGTAGCTCAAGGCTGTGTTCCACAGAGCCACGGCTAGTCTGCAGAGAGGGTATGAGTGGGTTCCCCCCTGCTTGTTTATGTACCACATAACAGCAGTGTTGTCTGTCTTTACCAATAATTGTATTGGAAGAATGTGGTCCTTGAAGGCTGTAGAGTATTCTGTACAGCTAACATTTCTTTCCGATTGATATGCAGGTGCATTTGACTTGGGTTCCATTGGCCCTGAATGCACTGCCCTGTCAAGTGGGCCCCCCATGCATAATCTGATGCGTCTGTTAGGGTTTGAGCGGCAGGAGGGAGAGTGAATGGCAGTCCCTTGTTTTGGTGGCAGGCCTCTGCCCACCAAAGGAACTTATCTGTAAACAAGGTATGACAGGAATCATTGATTTTAAATCCTGAGAATGTTGACACCATAGGCTTTTTAGATACCACTGAAGTTTCCTCATATGCAGTCTTGCATACGGAATTAGTAGAATGCAAGAGGCCATGAACTCCAGGGCTTGCAGTATTTTCCTTGCGGATAGCTGGGTCTTTGTGGCCAGTAGTTTGAAGAAGGCTGTCAAATGAACTTGTTTCTCTGGTGTGAGGTAGGCCATCTTGGAAGCTGTATTCAAGCTTGCTCCCAAGAATACAATTTGTTGGCAGGGTACAAGATGTGATTTCTTTTTGTTTATGGTGTACCCCAGAGACGTTAGCAATTTCTTTACAAATGCCAGATGATTTAATAGTATGTCCTGGCTTTCTGCCTAAATTAGACAATCGTCCAGGTATGGGGATATTTGAATATTCCTTTGCCTGCAAAATGCAATGACTGGAGCTAGGCACTTTGTGAATACCCTGGGCACAGTAGATAAGCCAAAGGGCAGTGCAGAGAACTGATAGTGCATGTAGCCTGCTCTGAAGCATAGGTATCTTCTGCAAGATTCCCTTATTGGGATGTGCAGGTAGGCTTCCTTTATATCCAGTGTTGTCAACCAGGCATCTTTGCCTAGCATGGGAAGCAGCTGATGAAGAGTTAGCATTTTGAATTTTGGGATTACCAAAAAGGTGTTTAGGATAGACAGGTCCAGGATAGGATGCCAGGAATCATCTTTTCTGGGCACCAGGAAAAGACCCGAGTAGAAACCTTGCCCCCATTCTTTTTCTGGGACAGGTTGAATGATCTGATGCTTAGAAAAGAGAGAACTTGCTTTTGAGCCTCTGCCCACTGATTTGGGGGTAGGTCTGGCCAATCGTTTGGGGTTGGTGAGGAGTGGAAGTGGAATCTGTGTCCTTGGGAAACTATATTTAGAACCCATTTGTCCTGGGTAATGAGTTCCCAATTTTTTGCATGCAGGACAATCTTTCCTCCTAAAAGAACAGTCAGTAGAGCAGAGCTTGGAATGTTTAAAGTTAAGTCACTGAGACACTTTACCATAGGGGGGAGTCTTACTACTCCCTGCTTTGGAAGTGGGAGCCCCCCACTGCTTAGGCCTGTGAGTACCTTGGGACTGAAGCCGGAGTGTTCTGCTGGTTCTGGGTTTGGAATGAAGGCCTGGAAGAGGCAGGAAAGGACCAATTCTTAGAGGGCCAATGCCTACTAAATCTGGGAGGCTGTACATGCTAAATCTATGCAAACTGTTAAAGATTTCCTGCTTCTTCCTCCACCTTAAGTAGTTCTTCTGCTTTGTTGCCAAACAGGTGGTCTTGGTTTAAGGGAGCATCCTAATTTAGCTTTAACATGATCTGGCAAAGATTGCTCCTTAAGCCAAGCATGCCTTCTAAGTACAGACGCAATGACAGCAGCCCTGCAAGATGCTTCTAATGAATCAAAAACCACATTGCAAAGTAGGTTTTCCAACTTGTTCAGCAGAATGCATTAAATCCTGTAATTCTTCATTTTCAGCACAGTCAGGAATCAACATAATTTTCTGTTTAACCAATCCAATAGTATGCTGCTGATACTTTAACATATGAAACTGGCAGTTCAAGGCCCTAATGGCCAAAGTTGCAGAAGTGTATACCATTAGTAACCAAAGCACAAGCCAGTCAATCAAATAAGGAAACAAAGCAGCCCCGGAAACAATGAAGGATGTCTTCTAAATTCCAATGTATGCCAGAAACGAGCCCAACACAACCGATTCAAATGGTAAACTGTTTTAATACACACAAATAAAAAACAAAAAAAACAAAAAACAATTGATTAAGCGCTTTCGTCTCCGTTCGGAGACTTCTTCAGAATCAATTAAACAAGAACACTAGCATCTTTTATATCCATCAGTGGGCTGGCAATTAAATTGAATAATTGATATGACATTTCTTAGAGAACAACCACATAATACCAATACGTACATGAATAAATATATGCCAAGTATATAAAATATATTTTAGAAAGTAATGTAGGTAATGATATTGACAAATGAACTTCTACCATATAAATTTGAGAATGTATGTATGAAAATAAGTATTTACGTTTACAAATGTATTATAAACAAAATGACCAGAGAAATATACCTATTGAAAACCTTATTCGCAATATAAGATTCATGTTCATGAATTCAAATATGACATCAATAAATATATATATATATATATATATATATATATATATATATATATATAAAAATATGTAGATATTTATATTTTATATAAATATGTTAAAATCAAAATAAAACCTATGATAAAAATATTATAAAAAATATTATAATGATTTATTAAAAGTGTATATATAATATATATAATATACATACATACACACATACATGTGCCCGCCCCCTATTGTATGGACTTGGTGTGTTAGCCAATGACGTATTATTTTTATTTGTTATGTTTCTTTGGATCAGCAGCGAGTAATTTCAATGCTGGGGTAATAAAAATATGGTCATTCAGACCCTTCCCACAACAAGAATCTAATCTTAACTGCCACATCATTTCTTTATACTCCAAATGGGTTTCCCAGTCTCCACCTCTCTCAGGAAATTTCACCTCCTCTATCACCCAAAATTTAAAGTCCGCATTTTTACAGACCAAAGCATGTCTAAACATAGCATTATTCTCATTTTGTTTATTGATGTCCCTAATATGTTCATAAATTCTAGATCGGAGGTGACTCCGTTTTCCCTACATAATAACTCCAACAGGCCTTACAGAATACTAAATATACTACCCCTTTAGTATAACAAGTACTGTATCCTTTGGCCACGTGTCATTCCCAAACTGGGTATTTTAACCTCCTTTTGTCCAGCTATGTGTACACACTGTGCACATCTACCACATTTAAACGTCCCATATTTTTTACATTGTCCCATGAATAGTTGTTTTTTTCATTTCAAAACTTTTCCCACCTTTAATGTGACCTATGACCTGTACAATTCAACTGAAAAACAAACAAATATGTTGGGGAAAAAAGTATAAAAAAAATAAAAAAAGCATACAATACGCTGGTTGCATAACTAATACTTATTTTAAGGGTGTGCACACACAACAAACACTTTGCTGAAGCACCTTTTGATTTAATTACAGCATTCAGTCTTCTTGGGTAGGAGTCTATCAGCATGGCACATCTTGACTTGGCAATATTTGCCCACTCTTACTTGCAAAAGCACTCCAAATCTGTCATAGTGCAAGAGCATCTCTTGGGCACAGCTCTCTTCAGGTCACCCCACAGATTTTCTATTGGATTTAGGTCTGGGCTCTGGCTGGGCCATTCCAAAACTTTAATTTTCTTCTGGTGAAGCCATTCTTTTGTTGATTTGGATGAATACTTGGGGTCATTGTGTTGAAAGGTGAAATTCCTCTTCATCTTCAGCTTTCAAACAGATGCCTTAAGGTTTTGGGCAAAAAGTGACTGGTATTTGGAACTGTTCATAATTCCCTCCACCTTGACTAAAGCAGCAGTTCCAGCTGAAGAAAAGCAACCACAAAGCATGATACTGCCACCACCATGCCTCACCGTTGGGATGGTGTTCTTTTAGTGATGCAAAGTTTTTTTGCACCAAACGTACCTTTTGGAATTGTGGCCAAAAAGTTCAACTTTGGTCTCATCAGACCAGAACACATTTTCCCACATGCTTTTGGGAGGCGATGTATTGTTTTGCAAATTTTAGCCAGACCTGGATGTTTTTCTGTGTAAGAAAAGGCTTCCATCTTGCAACCCTACCCCATAGTCCAGACATATGGAGAATATGGGAGATTGTCACATGTAGTACACAACCAGTACTTGCCAGAAATTCTTGCAGCTCCTTCAGTATTGCTGTAGGTCTCTTGCCAGCCTCCGTGACCAGTTTTCTTCTTGTCTTTTCATTAATTTTGGAGGGACATCCAGTTTTTTGCAACATCACTGTTGTCCCATATTTTCTCCACTTTTTGATGACTGTCGTCACTGTGTTCCATGGTATATTCAATGCTGTGGAAATTTTTCTGTACCCTTCTCCTGACGGATACATTTCAACAATGAGATCCCTTTGATGCTTTGCAAGCTCTCTGCGAACCATGGCTTTTGCTGTAGCAGGCAACTGAGTAAATGTCAGGAAAATCTTACTAAGACAGCTGAACTTTATTTGGGGTTAATCAGAGTCTCTTTAATTGATGGCAGGTGTGTACCCAAGAAGACTGAATGCAGTAATTAAATCAAAAGGTGCTTCAACAAAGTATTAGTTTAACAGTGCGCACACACAACAAAGTATTAGTTTAAGGTGTGGACACACAACAAAGTATTAGTTTAAGGATGTGCACACACAACAAAGTATTAGTTTAAGGATGTGCACACACAACAAAGTATTAGTTTAAGGATGTGCACACACAACAAAGTATTAGTTTAAGGATGTGCACACTTATGCAACCAACGTATTGTACTTTTTTAATATTTTTTACCCTAACAGATTTGTTTGTTTTTCAATTGAATTCTACAGGTTATAGGTCACATTCAAGGTGGGAAAAGTTTTGAAATGATTTATTATGGTCTCATTTTTTATATCACAAAAACCTGGCATTTTAAGAGGGGTGTGTAAACTTTTTTAAAATCCACTGTATGCTTCTATAAAAACAAAGACTTGCACAGCAACACATTGCCTAAGAAAGGATCTATGTACAAGGAAAGAAAATAAAAAAGAGCTCTGAAATGCTTAACTACTTTTACATGCACTGACATTAAAATATGATGTGAATAAGCCAACTATAACACCAGTACATGCAAGTCAGAAAGACAAATTAAACTGTGATCCTAAGAGAGCCATTACTGATGGGTGAAGAGCATTTATTAAGTCACAAAACGAGATGTGCTCAACTAGAAAAGGAAAGTACAGTTTTGTACCTACCATAAATGTAGATGTTCGAAGATCTACATTGCTGCAGTCCTTACACTTGGGTAGTCCGCTGTCCTCGGTCGGCCCGAATATCAAAGTATAAGGCTGACGCCGGTCAGGGCGCATTTGACTGACATCAGGACGCCAGGGTACAAATGCGCATGACCGACGTCATATCCTCAGTCTTTTCTTGCCCCAGATGTCAGAAGACCCTAAAAATAAAGGTCAAAACCAAAAGACAGCAAACAACCAACCAACCACCCTTGCACTAACTATATGTACAATATATACAATATACACAATATGTACAACCCAACCCACACAACCACCTCTAACTACAGAGGGGAAGGAGGGAGGGTAAATTGGACTGCAGCAATGTGGATCTTCGAACATCTAAATTTATGGTAGGTACAAAACTGTACTCTCCATCTCACATTGCTGCAGTCCTTACACTTGGGTAGAATCCCAAAGCAGAGGTAAGGGAGGATGGCTAACTACAAGGAAGCAGGAGCTGCCAAAATGCCCTGCAAAACAGCAGTGGCAAAACCAGCCCTGGACTTAGAGTAAAGTGGCAGGTGATAATGCCTAGAGAAAGTATGCACAGAACTCCAAGTAGCTGCCTCCAAAATATCCTTGGTCGCCACCCCTCAAAAAGCTGTTGAAGTGGCAGTAGCCCTAGTGGAATGAGGCCTAATCCCAGCTGGAATCTCCTTGCCATGATGGGAATAACAGAAAGCAATGCAAAACCCAATCCACTTAGAAATAGTTTGTTTTGACACAGGCTTGCCCTGAGAACTCAAAGCAAAAGAAACAAACAACTGCTGAGACTGCCTGAACCCTTTAGTTCTGTCCAAATAATAACGCAACTGCCTGTGAACATCTAAAGTGTGCAAAATCTTTTCCCTTTATTTTGGGATTTGCATAAAAAGTAGGCAAATGAATAGTTTGGTTTAAAGCCACACTAGAAACCACCTTAGGCATAAAGGAAGGATTAGTGCAATGATACCCTATCCTTATGGAAAATCAAGAAAGGCTCAACCGCCATAAGGGCCTGTAATTCAGAAACCCTTCTTGCAGAGGTAATGGCCAACAAAAAGCAGTCTTCCATGATAAATATTTCAACTCAGCAGTAGCTGCAGGCTCAAAAGGTTGTAGAGTGAGTTTCTCCAACACAAAATTGAGATCCCAAGCAGGAGTAGGAGCTCTTCGTGGGGTCTTATATTCTTTGCCCCTCTAAGAAATTGCTTGAACAAAGGATGAGAAAACAATGGTGGGTCGCAATCATAGTGAGCTGAAATTGCTGCAGCATGAACTTTAATAGAAGAGAAAGACAAACCTTTGTCTAGTAACTCAGTAAGATATTGAAGAGCCACACACAAATTAGGCTCAGAAACATCAAAATCTTTTGCTGCACTCCAAAATAATAATCTCTTCCATTTGTCATGCGTACACTTTCCTTGTACTAGGCCTTCTAGCTTCCAAAATAACATTCAAAACTTGCTGAGGAAGTGGAGGCCCACTATGGTTCAAAACAGAATATGCCAGGCTGTTAGGTGCAGAGAGTGAAGCTTGACATTTAGCAAATGGCTGTCCTCCTGCGACAACAGGTGTGGAATCAAGGCAAAGGCCATGGAGGCTTCCGTACCAGACTTCTCAGTAATGGGTACCAGTGCTGTCGAGGCCAATCCGGAGCTATTAAAATCATCCTTGGCTTGTCCTGTCTGACCTTTAGAAGTACCTTTGGGAGGAGAGGCAGAGGTGGAAAGGCATACACATGGAGATTGCTCCAATTGAAAGAAAGAGCATCCGCCCAAGCTGTGGGATGAAACCTTTTGTGCAAAACCTTGGCAGCTGATGGTTTAGTGGAGAAGCGAACAGATCTATGTCTGGAGTTCCCCATGACACTGTCAATTTCTGAAATACATGAGGATCCAATTTCCACTCGTGGGGATCCATAATTGCCTGCTCAACACATCTGCTAAGGAGTTCTGTGCTCCTGGCAGAAACCTTGCCTGAAGATTGAGCTGTAAACTGAGAGCAGTCTCCCACAAAATCATTGCTTGCCTGCATAGAGGATAAGAATCGTTCCCCTTGCTTGTTGATGTACCACATGACAGTTGTGTTGTCTGTTAGAATCAACACCTGTCCTGGAAGAAGGAATTCCTTGAAAGCTATTAATGCAAACTGGACTGCTAACATCTCCTTCATGTTGATATGTAGATGTTGTAGTCTGACAGGCCACTTGTTTTGTATCCACTTTCCATTTAGATGAGCTCCCCAAGCTTTGTCTGAGGCATCTGTCATTAAAATCTGACTCGCCTCTGGCCGGGTCACAGAGAGTCCCTTGTTTAGGTGACATTCCTGAGCCCACCACAAAAATTCCTTTTGAATGCAAGGTATTATTTGAATGACAGTGTCCAGATCCTGGCAGTGCTGTGTCCATACATTTGAGATACCATTGTAGCTTCCTCATATGCAGTTTGGCATTGGGAAGCACCAGAATACAAGATGCCATGAACCCTAAGGCTTGAAGGACTGTCCTTGCAGTCAGCCCGGACTGATGAGATAGTTGATGGAAGTAAAGGGATAGACTCTTTTGTTTGTCCGGGGTTAAAAAGGCCATCTGGGATGCTGTATTCAGTCTCACACCCAGAAAGCACATGTCTTGAGAGGGTACTAGACTGGACTTTATTTCGTTCACAGAATACCCTAGGCATCTTAGCACTGCTATCACATATTCCAAATGATGAAGAAGTTCTTCCCTTCCTTGAGCCAGAATCAGGCAGTCGTCCAAATAAGGATAGATCTGTATTCCTTTTAGTCTGAAGAAAGCTATCACTGGAGCCAGAACTTTCGTGAACACTCTGGGCGCAGTAGATAAGCCAAAGGGCAATGCAGAGAACTGATAGTGAGAAGTCCCAGCTCGAAAACGCAGATACTTTCTGCAACTTAGTCTGATAGGAACATGAAGGTAAGCCTCCTTGAGATCCAAAGTTACCATCCAATGATCTTTGCCCAGCAGAGGTAAAAGCTGCTGCAACGTCAACATTTTGAACTTGGGAATGTCCAGATAAGTGTTGAGGATAGATAAATCCAAAATTGGTCTCCACGTGTTCCCCTTCTTTGGTACTAGGAACAGGCGAGAATAAAATCCTAGGCCCACTTCTGGCAGAGGGACCGGCTGTATGGCCCCTAGTTGGAGCAACAGAGAAACCTGTTTGTGAGCCTCTATTCTTTGTTGAGGAGGAACGCCTGGCATGCCTTTGAAAGGAGGCAAGGTATGGAAATAAAACCTGTAGCCGTGGTGTATGATATCCAATACCCATCTGTCCTGGGTAATTAAACTCCAATTTTCTTTGAAAAGTGCCAACCTTCCTCCCAAAGGTGCTGCCAGACGAGCAGGCTCTGGCAGCTGAAAAGGTAGGTCATTGGGTCTGCTTGAAAGGACTGACCCCTGCCCTCACCGAAGCCTGTGCAGGAGAACTCCCTGTTCTAGGCCTGAAAGAGCCCTGAGCTCTGCCCTTACCACGCCTAGATCTACCCCTAGATTGGGAATCATAAGAAGGATACGCCCACCCTTTAGTAGGCCAATTTCTACTAAACTTTGGAGGCTGGACCTGCAAAAATCTTTAACAGTCTGCATAGACTTAGCCTTGTCTTCCATTTTCTTTAAAACTGTCTCAACAGGAGGACCAAACAACACGTCAGATTGTAAAGGAGCATCTAAAATCCTTGTTTTAACATGTTCAGACAAATTTGATCCTCAGCCAGGCGTGCCTGCGAAGAACTGACCCAGTGGCAGCCACCCTAGACGAGGCCTGTACAGCATCAAAACCACACTGCAAAGAATGCTTACCCACCTGTTCAGAAACATGCACTAAATCTTGCAACTCTTTACAATCAATACCTACTGCCAGAGCATCAACCTTAGACTTCAATTGTGAAAGGAGATAGTTTTGGTATTTCAACATGTGAAACTGGCAATTCAGAGCCCTCATAGCAAGAGTGGAAGAAGTATAGACTTTCTTTCCCCATCTATCCAAGGCCCTAGCATCCTTGTCTGCAGGAACCGGATTTTTAACAACAGAAGCCTTAACACCTTTAGGTCCCTGGCTAACAGTTTCTGGGTCTGCCCTAGGACTCTTAAAAAGATACTTATGAGCTTCAGGCACCCTGTAATACCTATCCGATTTAACAGGAGCAGGAGGCAAAGAATCAGGATTAAGAGAAGCCTCTGTAAAAACATCTTCCACTACATCCAAAACAGGAGGTATAGCCAAAGGCCTATGCTGGGGTAAAAACAGAAATTCCCTAAGCCTTTTCCTGGAATCAGAGAAGTCCTGACCTTCCCACTTAAAATGCTCCCTCATGGAATGAAGAGTTTCTGAAAAAGAAAAATCCTCAGGAGGAGTAGCAGAAGGAGTAGAATCATCCACATCAGAATCAGAATAAGGAGAGTACTCCTGCAAGTCTTCAGTCAAGACTCTGAAACATCTGAAGCCTGCTCAAAACCCCCAGCTCAGGCTCCACCCTAGGTCTCTTATCAGGAGGGGCATAGAACCCTAATCAAAGTAATCAAATCTTCTGCCATTTTAAGCATATGCTTCCTGGGCACAGTACCTGAAGAGCTAGGGGTAACACCAACTGAAGCTAAACCTGGCCTGCCTCTGGGAGAAGCCTTTGAAACAGAAGGAGAGGGCCTAGCCACCTAGGAAGGGAGGGAGTATAGTAACCTGAGAAGCCCCTCAGCCTGACTTGTCTCCTGAGAGGCCACATCTTCCAATAGTAAAGTGTCACCCTGGGAACATACAGAAACCTCCGGTGGAGCCACCGCTCCACCGACACCTCTAAAGAACCGCGTCCGGTACAGGCGGTTCTTCTAGCCTAGGCTTAACTGCCTTGTCCTTGCGCTTCTTGAAGAAGCGGGCGCCGGAGCATCCGACGGCATTTTATAGTTGCACCGCTTCCCAAAGACTAACCTTGCACAATCCAACCTTCTCTCTTTACAGTGCCTCTATTAAAGCTAGCACAAGAGGGAGAGCCAGCAACGCCGTGCTCAGGCCCTAAGCACGGAATAGACAAAGTATGATAATCTCTATGCGTATCTGTTTCCCACAAGAAATGCAATTATTGACTTTTCTGACATCCGGTAAATGACTGAGGCAAGAAAAACTAAAATATTCCCCAACGGGGTACTTAGCCAACTTTGAACCCGGTCTGAAACTTCTAAATCGAAAAATCTCAGAACGCCAACCGGCACTTGCAATGCTGCTTCTGCATCGGACCATGCGGCAAAAAAGACTGGGGATATGACGTCGGTCATGCGCATTTGTACCCTGACGTCCTGATGTCAGTCAAATGCGCCCTGACCGACGTCAGCCTTATACTTTGATATTCGGGCCGACCGAGGACAGCGGACTACCCAAGTGTAAGGACTGCAGCAATGTGAGATGAAGAACATCCATTAATAGCAAGTATACAGATGTGAGAACTTTCATGAATGTGTACAAGGTAAAGAAGTTCAGGTGGAACCAAACCGCAAACCCTTGCAAAGTACATTGAGGAAGTCTTTATATAAGATACCACACAAATTGCAGAGGATGTTACTTAACATGCGGAAGTGTGATACAAGTACAATCTAAAAATGAAATACAGACCAGAGAAGGAGTTCCATACACCAAATGCAAATAGAGCAGACCAGGAATGCAACAAACTGTAAACAGCTGGGTCATCTGCAATGCATACCGCAATGACAGATCTGAGAATTCTTAATTTGTATACTATGCTCTTGTACTGGCAGACAAATACATCTTCACAAATGGCATTAAGTAGGCAGATAGTATATTTTAATTTAAAAATATGAATGTATCATGCTATATGTGGCTTAGTACTCCAAATTCCCATGAATTAATCAAACTGAAATACACAAGTCGAAGTGTGATTAGCTCATTAAAGTCTATATTTGTGAGACATGGGATACCTTTTGATGTTATATCTGAAGAACTGAGAAGGCATGCACATAAGTGGGAATTCACCTTCCCATTTCCACTCCACACTATCCACAAATCTAATGTATACATTCCAACAAGTACCCAAACACTGAAAACTCTCATGAGGAAAAGCTATAGCAAAATAGATGATGACTGATCTCATAATTCTATAGGACAGAAACACTTCACTGTAGGGATTCGGACTCACCTTTTCACTATAATGTTTAACAGGTAAAAAGCTGAAAAGCTGACCTTAACTATGCCACCATTCCCTGAAGATCAACATAATATAAAGGAAGTGTTGGACAGAGCTCAGAAGAGACACACATACTGTTGCAATAGAAACTGCAGAAGATTCCTTCTTTTAACTTGTGAGGTAAAGTTGCTAAAGTCCACAAACAAAAGTTTGAAGTAGTTGGCAGGATAACTGAACTAGGATGTAGCATTGTCTGTGGGGAAAATGAAAATCTGCAGAGAAGAAATTATTTCATATATACAAGACAACCATATTAAAAATGAAGTTCTAGGAGGAACATAAACTTGATGCTTCAAAAAACAGCCACATCATAAGAAAAACAGGCTGTGAAAACTATAATCAAAGGTTGCAGAGACAGCATCATGAAGTTGTCTCCACCAAGTAAAGCTTTACTACATCAAGAACTATCCCACAGGATGATCAGACGTCTCAATATTCCAAATATAAAATGCTGCTGAAGAAATCACACAGATATAAAGATACGGGCACTATACTGACGAGATGAATTTATTAAACTGTCTTTGAAGTGTTAATTTGACATAATTACCCATGACATGCTTAGCAAAATGTTGTTTTAATGGAATAGTAAGTCTAACATAATATACATGCTATCTCACAGAATGGTGATGTCTGCATACAAATACATTTTATCAGCATTTACCTTGTAAAAGTAACATTGTATACCAGGTACACTAAACCACAGAGAAACTGATTTTCAGCTTTTTCCTTTGAGACACTGATTTTCAGCTTTTTCCTTTTCAAAATCATTAATCCAGGTCTTTACCCCCACTTATATCAAAATTAATATTCAAAGAACAAAAGTACTTGCACAAGGACAAATAAGATAGCCCCCTATACCTAGACAGATCACTATTCAGAACAGCAGCAGGTGAAAGTTTTCTGTCAACTCAGCCCTTCTGTTTGGAAACATATCCCACAAGAAATTAGGAAACAATATATTCTACAATCTTTTAAGAACTTAAACATTTACAAAATGAAGCTATATGCAATTTCCATGACACACATTCTCTGCCTGTTTTAGCACTTCAGTACTCATTTCATCAGACTTGATTTATTCTATTTACTAAAATTATAAACACGTGAATATTTTAATAGAGGACTATGATATTTCTAAAATATTAATCTACTAAAATTTACTGGACATTTTATGTATATGTACTGTGCCTTGTTAATGTCTGCACATTCTCCATTTTTAATTTGCCCTAATGTCAATGAATTCTGCATTTTATTTTGCCTTGTGGCCCAGGTAGTGGCTGAAAAGGGACTTCAGACCAGCCTACCTACCCATTTATTAAAACTCAATAAATAAAACAAACAAAAAAGTATAGTGTTTTGCATATCATGTGGCATACAGTTCTCAAGAAATTTTAGCCTAAACACATACACAGATTCACTTTACTGATACCACATACCTCAGTGTCATGCTTACATTATACTTTAGGGATTCCACACCCAACTTTTTTTTTTGTATTAAACAACAACAACACTGACTTTTTTTTGTATTAAACAGTTGTGAGTCATCACAGATAAAGTGGCATTAATAGGAGAACTCTGACCTGACCCTGAAATCCTGAGAGGTAAACACTTCTAACAGTATCACCGTTGATAACTTGCCCCCCCACCTTTTTTTTTTTTTTAAACATTTGTGTACCTCCCCACTATCATTGTTGATAGTTTCCCTCTTTCTCCCCCTCGTGTCCTTTACCTTAAATATAAAAATTTAACTATAAAATACTATCTCTTCTACTCTCACTTTCCCTGTCTCTTGTGAAGTGAGACTAACACTTTCTCTATAAAACAGTTTTTCACTGCTGGTCATGGCTAAGAAGGGTAAGGAACCCTTTGGTTTCAAAAAATGCCAGATGTGTGGCCATAACATTTTCCTGTCAGATTGTCATGCACTATGTGTACATTGGTTTACAGTGAAAACCTTGAAACTGCATTGGTCGACGGGCATGTGGTCAAATGGCAGTTTTCAAGTCAGCAGAATGTCAAACCAAACTGTAGCGACTACACTACAGTGAAAAGGTAGTGCAGTTAACAGTATATGGGTTTGAAATTGTGCAGAGATCACGGTTCAGTGAGGAACAGGGAATTACCCATTTCCTCACTATCGTGTGATTTCGGAGTTGGTATATTTAATGTGCAGGGGGTGTGGGGGTACAAAATAGTAGAATTAATGCACCGCTGACTATAGAGTGTAATGGTCTGTTAATGTGCATAGCAGGAGATGAGTGACGTCACCTCTGCTATGTCAAACACATCGAACTACGGATGTCAATGTATTCATTTTTGCCTTGGTTGCAGTTTCAAAATTCTGAATTCAGCATTTTGGGTCAACATTCTGAATGGTTGACCAAAGCGGACTTGGAAATTCAATAGTAAACCGTGTATATTACCTTGGTCCTCATCATTTACAGGAAGATTGTGGTATTTGTCATGCCTTTAGCCACCATGCTCTAGTGGAAAAGAGTAACAAACTAATTTTAAAAGTAGTTCTGCCATCAGGATTTGGAGAAGCCTTATCCACTGTTGATAAAGCTAAAACAGATATCTCATCTTCCTCCTCTACTACTTCTGCTGACAAGTTAAAAAATGCATTTCACAAGTTAAAAAATGCATTTCACTGGTTCCGACCTCCCCGTCGGTTCTGAAAGCTAAAAAAATTGAAGAGCTCGGTTCCAACTGTTCCCTTGGAACCAAAAGCACCTGTTTCTGAGTCATTGGTACCAACAACTTCAGTTTCAGCACAGTCTACAACTGTGAGCCCTTCTACGTTAAAGGCCTCGACACAGGATTTGGCTTCTGTTCCATTGACTATGACTGTTAGACCTAGAACATCTTACTCCCCTTCACTTGATCCTTTTGTTGGGGAATTATCAAAAGTGTTTTTGCAGCGGTCTATGTCTCTTTCAGCTTCCCCAGTCCACTCCACCAAAAGCCTCACAGAACTAAACGTGGAGAGGCTGATGAATAAGATTTTATGGGCTAGAGTGCTTTCAGGCCCACCTTTGGTACCAATTACTTCTGGTCTTCATACCGAAACATCTTCCTTCACCCAGTTGACTACTACTACTCTAACTTCATGGAACTCTTTTAGAATCTTTTGTTCTAGTTCTCCCAGCACCAATGGTGTCACCTACGGAGCTGCTCGCTTCTACAGAGCAAACAATTACCTGGAGCTCTTTGGTCATCTCGGAACAGGAAACCTCCCAGAGTCATAGCTGCCCTGTCCGTTCCAGTGAGCAGGTCTCAACTCCAGGCTTTTTGGGGCCATCCCTGCTCCTTTTGAGCTTCAACTCGAGTCAGTTCAGCTCTGGCTTCAGCCTCGAGGCTTGGTTCTTCTGAGTGGGGAGTGACCTCGGTCCTGAGGCAGTCTCTCAGTTCCGGGCTCCCTTCCCTTTTCAGGGGGACTGGCCTTCGAGGCTATGCAGAGGGCCCTTTCTCTAGCACAGATTCAGTTGGTGCCTACCCCATCAGAACAGGTCCCCCCCTCTAGTTCTAGTATTCCACCTGCCTCTCCACAGGGACAACGGATGCTGAAGCCTCAGGTGTCACAGCCACAGGTACTGTCCTCCTTTACTTTCCAGATTATCCCCCTGAGGAGGTCTCACACAAAAAGAAATGCAAGAATAAGCACCTGGATTCCCCCCAGGAATCAGTCACTGAAGATGCAGATTTTGATGAAGGGGAGGGGTCCCCACAGTCACCCCTGAAGAGGTCTCCGTTGGAGACATCTTGGAAATTCTAAAGCAGAGGAGGCTGGAAGTCCCAAAACTCTTCCTCCGAGGAGTCTGTCTACCTGCAGGCATTTAGCACTTGGTTATTTACCTCTTGGGTGACTCCGCCTGCTGATGAACTCATTCAGCTGATTTCACAACAGGCATGGAAGGCCCTGGACTCCATCGAGCCCATCCTCAACAGACCAGACAAAATACTTTCTGCATCCAAAACAAACAATTTTGGGCCAAGGGTCTGGCATTTGATGATATGGTCATAGCAGCCGGCACTAAAAATGAACTGACTGAGGAGAGTTCCTCTGTCCATCTGCCCAACAGGGAGTCCCAGGCTATGGACAGATTCAGGAAGCAGATCTACACCTCAATGACCTTTGCCATAAGGTCCATTAACTACTTGGCACATTTCAACAGACTCCAATGGGAACCGATAAAGGAATTATCAGACACCCTGACAAGAGCTGTAGCTGAGGGAGTCCAAGACAAAGTGGCTTCTCAGTTAGCTACCCTAGAGTATGTGTCCAATTCATGCATGAAGCTGATAGCACATACAGCCGAAGGTGCCTCTAGAGCAGCAGGTACAGATGTAGCCATCAGGAGACACACCTGGAGGAGTCTTTGTGATTTTGTGGAACCATTCAAGTCTTCTTTCATCAATGTTCCTTTTGCTGGAACATCCTTGTTTGGCCCCAAAGTGAAAGCAACCTTGCACAGGTGTGAGAAAGATGGTAAGACCCTTTCTG
This sequence comes from Protopterus annectens, assembly GCF_019279795.1. NCBI lineage: Eukaryota > Metazoa > Chordata > Ceratodontiformes > Protopteridae > Protopterus > Protopterus annectens. Next base: position 1,268,104,642 of record NC_056741.1, on the reverse strand, counting down.
CTGAGGGCATACATTTTCCACCCCCCAAGTCCTTTTCCAGGAACCAGAGGAGTGGTGGTAAAATGTAGTTCAAAAAATCCCAACAGCCCTTCCAGGATACATGTGGAGGCAGTTCCCCCAGGGGCAGAGGGGAGACGCAGAATGGGAGATGCCACCCTTGCGGCAGACGTGGTCCGCAAAATCAGGGCTTCAGGAATTCTTTCCCAAGCAAGCCCTTTCAGTGCTTTTGAAAAGAGGCCTAATTGTCTTCCTCTGGAAGCAGTTAGGGGACGCTTATCCTTGCGCCTAAATGCCTGGTGGGACAGATTCCAGGGTGCAACGGATCGTATCCAGAGGTTATACCATTCTCTTTTCTCATCCGCCCCCATTCAAGAAGAAAATCCCTGATGTTGCACCCAATCAAAGGGATACAGCAGTACAAGAAATCCAAAAACTGCCAGACCACGTAGGATCCGGAACTTACTCAATATTCTTTTTAGTGCTAAGAAGACGGGACTGGAGACCAATTTTGGATCACAGTGTACTGAACAAACTGGTTCAACAAAAGAAGTAGTTCTGGATGGTCACAGTACGGTCTATTCTTCCCTTTCTGAAGAAAGCTAACTGGATGTGCTTGACAGACCTTCAGGATGCATATTATTGCATAAAGATGGAAAAACACTCCAGAAAGTTCCCCCACTTCTGCTTAGGAGGTAGTCACTACCAATTCAGAATACTGCCCTTTGGACTCACCATAGCCCCCAGGGTGTTCACCAAATGAATGGCGGTAGTAGCAGCTCACTTGAGACTACAATGGACGACTGGCTCATACCCACTATGACCAAGCATCAGCTGATAATAGCCAGAGACTACACCCTCAGCACTTGTGATCAGCTGGGGAAAACAGCAAACCTACAATAAATCATGGTTAATCCCACCACAAAACTTAGAGTTCATAGGGGCAGTACTGGATACTCAGACAACAACAGCATCTCTTCCCCCATATCGTCACCAGAGAACTGTAGTTCAGGTTCAAAAGTTAATCTTGAGGAACAAAGTTCCAGCACGTTTAGTCTTGCAAGCCCTGGGATCCATGGCAGCTTCTATAACTCTGGTGCCACTAGCCAGGTTCCACATGAGAATTCTTCGATGGTTACTAGCTTTCCAGTGGTCCATACTTAATCACCCGTTGTCACAACAAGTCCTGATCACCAAACGTTGCAAGACAGATCTTCTTTGGTGGATGCATTCATATCAAGTTCTTCACAGCTGTTACTTTGTTACATAGACACAGTGACCACAGACACCGCTCAGATGGGGTGGAGTGGATATTATCTGGGCAAGACAGTCCTGAGCACTTGATCCCCTATACAGGCCAACTTGCACATCAATGTTCTAGAGATAAGAGTGGTGCTTCTCGCGTTGCAGGCCTTTAGACAGCTCTTCCTCAAGGGACTATTGCAATTAAAATAGACATGTCAGTAGTTTGGTACATCAACAAACAGGGAGGAACCAAGTCTTACATCCTTTGTTGAGAAGCACTCAGTGTGCCAGTGGGCAATTTCTTCCAACTGCTTTCTAATAGCAACACACATACTAGAGAGCTCCAACATGATTGTGGACAAGCTC
>NC_056741.1:1268053034-1268095534 GCF_019279795.1 Protopterus annectens | reverse complement strand
TCGCCTTCATTCTTACACATGGGTTCGGAGCCGATCCATCGGCTCCGAGTCGGCCGCTTTACTAGCTGAAGATCTCAGAGTAGCTCGAGGCCAGGTCCTTATCCCATGATGCTCTCGGTCTTACCTCAGATCTAGTTTGCTGAACCCAGCATGAACAGGTACAACTCAATAAATACTACAACTGGAGTAAGAAGTCCCAGAACAAGACCACCAGATCCAAAGTCTACTCGTTCTTCGAGACCCTAGAGGGGGAAGGCAGGTGGGAATGTAAGAATGAAGGCGAGATGAACAACTCCCATGGAACTTTATGGTAAGTACATAACTTCTTTATGTGAAGTTGTTCAATCTCGCCGTTCATTCTTACACATGGGCAGCGTCCCAAGCACCCTAATCCTGGGTAACGCAAGGGAGTATATTCCCCGAGGACAGTGGAACCAAAGGAAGCCCTGTCCCTGGAGGCCCTGTCCACTTTGTAACGAGTGATAAAGGTATGCGGCTTAGACCAAGTGGCAGCTGCACATATGTCCAAAGGCAATCGAGCCACATAAGCAGAAGAAGTGGAAACGGCCCTAGTTGAGTGCATCTTCACACCATGCTCTAAATGTTTGGTTTGCTGAAGAGTATATAAATTTAATGCAGTCAGTTAACCATTTGGAATGGGTGACTTGGTAATCCTTTCTTAGTGTCAGCATGAGATATAAAGAGTTGGCCAGACCTTCTGTATTTCTTTGTCCTGTCCAAATAGAATCTCAATTGTCCGTGGACATAAAGTTTATGTAACATGTACTCCCAACTTATTAAAATGATTACTGAAAAAAGTTGGAAGTTCGATAGCTTGATTCAGGTTAGTCTCAGAACACACCTTTGGCAGGAATGAAGGATTAGTCCTCAGTGATACTCTTGTGTGGATGGAACACCAAATATGGGGGTTTGATAGAAAAGGCTTGAAGCTCAGAAACCCTATGTGCTGAGGTAATGGCCACCAAGAGAATAGTTTTCCAAGAAAGAAACTTCAACTGGCAGGATGATGCAGGCTCAAAGGTGGAAGAATAATACGTGACAACACAAAATTTAGATTCCAGGGAGTAAAGGGTTGTCGAACAGGCGGCCTAAGATGAATGGAACCCGTCAGGAAGGCCCTACATAATCTGAGAGACATCAAATTAGAACCTTCAGCTCAGAGGTGAAAATTCAAAATTGCAGCCAACTGAACTCGGTAGCTGCAGCACCTTCAAGAAAAAGCTTAGATAGGAATTCCAGGATACTAGCAATCGAGGCAACATAATGATAAATGTTATTTTTGGGAGGCCCAAAAAGCAAATTGCTTCCACTTACTAACATAATGATAAATGTTATTTTTGGGAGGCCCAAAAAGCAAATTGCTTCCACTTACTAGCATACAACTTTCTGGTGGAAGCCTTATACGAAGATAAAAGAATCTGCTGTACCTCAGAAGAAAAATCATGTGACCTGGCTAGATTGGGAATCGGAGCAGCCAAGCTGCCAGTCTGAGGGAACAAAGGGAGGGATGGAGGGCCCCTGATGAAGGTCTCAGCAACTCTGGAACTTGGTCCAGAATCCAAAGCTCCTCCAGTTGACAGAGTCGGAGGAAGGGGAACCAAATCTGATGAGGCCAAAAAGGGGTTATTAAGATTACAGTCCTTCTCAGGCTTTTGGCTTTCTGCAAGAATTTCGGAATCAGGGGTATAGGTGGGAAGGCATACAGGAGTCCCCGGGGCCAATCGTGTACGAGTCCCTTGGGCTGTCCTCCGGAAGGGGCTTCAGGGCAAAGTAGCTTCTGCATTTGGCATTCATATGGGATGCAAGCAGGTTGCAGCAAGGCTGGCCCCATCTGCGGAAAATCATCTCCGCAACTTAGTCTTTGAGAGACCACTCGTGCGGTAACAGAATGGCTCTGCTCAGTTTGTCCACTATCACGCTGAATTTCCCCGAGATATGCGTTGCTATCAGAAGGCGCCCGGTGGATACTGCCCACTGCCAAATTCTCAAGGCCTCTCGACACAGAGGGTAAGACTTGGTTCCCCCTTGCTTGTTGATGTACCAGACCACAGACATGTTGACCGTCTGTATCGCAATTGTCCCTAGAGGCAGAGAGTTGTGGAAGTGCTGCAACACCAAAAGCATCACTCTCAGCTCCAGAACATTGATATGCAACTGTGACTCTGTCTCCGACCAGGTGCCTTGGGCTGTTCTTCCCTGAAAAAGCCCCCGCCAACCCTATCAGAGAAGCATCCATGGTCACTGTGGGTGACGGCGGGGGAGAAACAAATGGTCGTCTCACTGTAACTTGTTGGCTGGTCAACCACCAGCGAAGATCCTTCTTGCAAGAGTCCGTAATCATGATTAAGAATGACATCGAAAGTTGTTGGTAAGACCACTGGGTGAAGAGTAACCACTTAAGAATGCTCATGTGCATATGTCCCAGAGGAACTGCTATGAGCGTAGCTGCCATGGTACCTAGTAGCTTCAGTACTTGATGGGCCAGTACTTTTCTTCTCTGCAAAATGTCCAAGACCTGTTTTTAGAGAGTTGTTATTCTGTCCAGGGGCAATTTTACTGTGGTGGTGGTGGTGTCTAGTTCTGCTCCAATAAAGGAGATACGCTGCGATGGCGACAACGCAGACAAAGGAAGACTTGAAGGCTTCCGCAAAGGAACATAAGCGCATCCAGGGCCATCTCCAAAGAGCTATCGCTGAACCCACTGCCAGACTTTTACCATCGGCTGCATAGGAAATGAGCCGCATGGACAAGTTCACTATGGAATTAAGGGTATTAAGCTGAGCAGTCACCTTCTCAGAGACAGCTCCATCTGTACTACCCTGCAGAGTATCTCCAAGCTCTTTTAGGAGATCTCTTTGAAAATGGGTAAAATGAGTCAAGTAGTTTAGTTCTGCAACCTTTGCTATGCGATCGCTTAAGATGCGTTTCCCGTATCTGTCCACAGTCCTGGAATCCCTGTTAGGAGGATGGACAGTAGAAGAGGTTTCAGACATCTCTTTCTTGGTGGCTGCCGCCACCGCGGCATCAACCGGAACTCCCTTAGTGAGGAACAGCTGGTCTTGGGGGGAGGTGATAAACTTGTTGGGCCTCCGAGGTTCCGTAGTATCAGGAGACTCCCACCCCCTTCAAGCAACCAATTCCATTAGCTCAAAGGGCGGAGTCACCCAGGGAGGTGGAAGGTTGAGACCCAAAGGCATTCAGGAGCACAGACTCATCCTCAATAGGGCTAACAGACTGCCAGTCACCCCACTGCTTAAGGACTTCCAGGATATCAGCAAAGGAGATATCCTCCAAGGGGGACCATGGGGACCCTTCCGATTCCTCAAGTCGGTGTCTGATGTCAAAGACTCCTGCAGGGAATCTAAATGCCTCCTCTTACAAAGTCTCTTCCTGGGAAACTCATCAGTGGGAGCTTCTGGTGAGGTCTCAGTAGAGCAAGGGTTACCCGAGGCTCCGGGTCTCAACTCATCACAGGGACCTGCGATGTAGAGGCAGCAAGTGGCACTTTAGGGGAGGAGGGACCTGACGAAGTGTGTGTCTTGGATGACATAACCCTCCTCATAGCATCGAAGGCACCACTGCTCCAACCCGAGGAAGCTGCCGGTTCTGAAGAAGACGGCAACTTCCCTGGCACTGATACAGTGGACTCTAAACCAGAGGAAGAAGCCGAGCTCATCCACGCCGAAGCCCCGAGAGGAAGGGTTGGAACAGACGCATCAGTTAGACTCTTCTCCCCTGGAACCGACCAGAGAGTCGGCTCCCAGACTCATCCAATGGAACCGAAGAAGTCAGGGTTGATTTAGCTGATGGCACTCTAACAGGCCTCGGCTGCGAAGGCTCCACAATTATCAGATCCTCCTCCCCCTGCTCCAAAGGCCCTGCTCAGCTCGGAGGAGGAGTAGTCACAGCAGGTGGGATGGTCTTAGGCCCCGAACCCGGTTGGGTCGAGGCCGATAATTTAGTCAGTGCTGGGTTCTCGAGAAGCCTCTGCACCACCCGGTCCACATCCACATCAGAGAGTGTCCTCAAAGAACAAGTCAAAGGAACCAAAGACGCCACAGATTGAAGGATAGGCGACCTAAAGGTTTCAGAGACCAGCTCCAAGACCGGCAACCGGCCCCAAAAAGCCTGGCTCGGTGCATGGCTCCGAAGACTGCGGAGCCAGCGACTGCACCTTCATAAGGCTTGGAGCCGATGACTTGGGCTCAGAGGAAGCCTTAGAAGACTTCGACCCCTTCGATGACTTGGATGTCTGGTCAGCCTTGTTCAAGGACTCCTGAAAATCTGGCTTCAATAAGCCTCTATCCACCAACTTCCTTTGTCTCTCAAGTAAAAGCCTGGTACTGAAGGAATGGCAGATAGAGCAATCCTCCTGGAAGTGAACAGGCTCCAAGCAATAAACACAATTCACATGGGCATCCGTGATGGACATCATCTGCCCGCATTTTAGGCACTTTTTAAAACCAGATTTTTGTTTCTCCTTATGGTCAGACATATTAGGAGCAACACCACAGTAAACACTAATGAAGAGAAAATAACCAATCACACACAAAACAGTGCAAAATAACAAGAAACAATTCTAAGTTGTCAGATCCCTGAACAGCTGTCAAGCTAATCACAATCCAAGACAGAGTGTATGTATAGATATATATATATATATATATATATATATATATATATATATATATATATATATCTATATGTATGTATGTATATATATATATATATATGTATATATATATATATATATATATATATATATATATATATATATATATACACACACACACACACACACACACACACATACATATATACATACATACACATACACATATTATATATATAAAATTTCCAATACTGAAGCACACTACTATCCAATAACAATAAGCTAAACACACTATTAATATATACTAAATGGGATAGGGATCCAAACTAAAGTACGGCCAAAGGCCTAAGAGCGACCGCTCTGAAAAGGATGAAACTCATCAAACTTTTAATAAAGAAAAATCAAGCAAAAGCTAACTAGCCCAATAAGCAGTACAACTGTAAAAATTTAGTAATACTATAAGCAGAATATTTTGCAAAAAGAAGAAAATATATACCAAACTGGCCAGAGCTCTCTGACTACCTCTGATCTGTTGCAGCGGCAAACTAGATCTGGGGTAGGACAGACAGCACCATGGGATAGGGACCTGGCCTCGAGCTACTCTGAGATCTTCAGCTAGTAAAGTGGCCGACTTGGAGCCGATGGATCGGCTCTGAACCCATGTGTAAGCATGAACAGCGAGATTGAACCACTTCACATCAAATGATCCGTTTTCCTGAAAGATTTAGTCCTGTCCAAATAACAACAAAGCTGCCGATGCACATCAAGGATATGCAAAAGGTACTCCCCTCTATCAGAATGCTGAGGGAAGAAAACCGGCAGGTCAATAGATTGGTTAATGGAAAATCCAGAAATGACCTTGGGCAAGAAAGAAGGGTCAGTATTAAGGGACACCCTATCTGTGTGGAAGATCAAGTAAGGTCTCTTGACACTCAAGACCTGCAGCTCAGATACTCTTCTCGCTGAGGTAAGTGTTACTAGAAGTATTTTCCATGACAAAAACTTTAAATCACATGAATCAAAGGGCTCGAAAGGAGGACCTGTGAGAGAATGAAGCACCAGTCAAATTGCAGGATTCTAAGGGAGACTTGACCGGAGGTTTAACATGCAATACTCCTTTCAAGAATGTCTTGCATAGGCAGTGTGACATAATCGAAGAATTATCAAATCCATTATGAAAATTGGCGATAACTGCTAAATGCATGGTGATAGTCGATGCTGATGTTCCTGCATGTAAAAGAGTTATCAGGTATTGAAGGATCTTTTCAATAGACAGAGAAGGGATCCATGTTCTGATCTTTGGCCCAAATAGAAAACCTAGTCCATTTACTAGAATAAACTTTCCTGGAGGAAGGTTTATGTCAAGCCAGAAGAATTTCATGAACAGGAGATGATACATCAGGCAGCCTGGCAATTATTGGAAATGGAGGAACCAAGCTGTGAGCTTGAGACTGTGGAGATTCTGTTGAATCAGTCCAAGAGGATGAGATAACAGGTCTTGGGAATGATCCAGGATCCACGGGCTATGAAACAGATGAGGCCATAGAAACAGGAACCAGACTTGATGGGGCCAATAGGGGGCAATGAGGATCACTTTGCTTCTCAACCTCTTGAGCTTTCTGGAAAAATTTTGGAATGAGGGGGAAGGCATACAGAAGACCCAGGGGCCAATTGTGCATTAGAGCGTCCCTCGGGGGTACCCCTGAGGGGGGATCAGGGCAAAGTAGCTTCTGCGTTTTTTGTTTAGGGGGGAAGCAAACAGATCGCAGCAAGGCTTGCCCCATCGTCGGAAGATCCAATCTGCTGTTCCAGGCTTAAGGGACCACTCATGAGGCATCAGGATGTTCCTGCTCAGATTGTCCGCAATAAGGTTGGTACTCTCGGGAATGTCCGTTACTACAAGAAAGCAGTTGGAAGCTATCGCCCAGTGCCAAATCCTCATGGCTTCCCGACACAGGGGGTAAGACCTGGTTCTGCCTTGCTTGTTGATGCACCAGATGGCTGACATGCTGTCTGACTGAACTGCAATGGTCCCAGAAGGTAGGGATGCACGGAATGCTTGCAACGCTAAGAGAACTGCCCTCAGTTCCAGGATATTTATGTGCAAATTGGCCTCCATGGGGGACCAGGTGCCTTGGACCATCTTTCCCTGGAAATGCTCCCCCCACCCTAACAGGGAAGCATCCGTGGTCACCGTGGCCGTGGGTTGGGGAAGACAGAACCGTTGACACCAAAGATTCGTTTGTGGCTTCATCCACCATAGCATTTCTTCCTTGCAACGGTCTGTAAGGCGTATCATATGGTCGAGTGGGTGAGTAAGAAATGACCATTATGCAGAAAGGAGCCACTGCAGGATTCTCATGTGCAGCCACGCCAGTGGTACTAATGTAATAGCAGCCGCCATGGAGCCTAAGATTTGCAGTACAAGGCATGCTGGTACATAGGTCTGAGGAAGAAGGTCTTGGATTTGGTGTCTTATTTTCGAAAGCCTGTGAGGGGGGAGAGAAGCTTGACAGGATGTTGTGTCCAAGACCACTCCAATAAATTCCAGTGTCTTCATTGGGGACATTTGAGATTTAAAAACCACAAAAACTCACTCGTTGAGACCCAAATAAGGGTATGAGTAGCAGCAGATAAGAGTTCCAAATATTGAGATGTTAGATATTGCAAAACTGTTTGCCTGAACAAAAAACCGGAACACTGTTGTTGAACCAAAGTATTTAATAATAATTGAGATTTGTCCTTGTTGATTGGAATCCCCAACCGGAGAGCGCGACCTTGAGTGTAAGAGAGGCTGCGGACTAGGAGATTCCTGGTCGGAGCGTTAAGGAGCCAATCGTCTAGATACGGAAACACCTGGAATATTTGAAGTCGAAGATGAGCTACCACAACTGCCATACATTTGGTGACCACTCGGGGGGGGGCTGTCGGGAGACCAAATGGCAGTGCCCTGAACTGGTAGTGAATGGCCCCCAGCCAGAAGCGGAGAAAACTCTGGGAGCAGTGATCCATCTTTATGTGGTAGTACGCGTCCTGGAGGTCTATAGAGCACATCCAATTATCCCTCCCTATTAAGAGGAGAATGGACTGTACCGTGACCATCCAGAATTTTTAAGGTTTGATAAATTTGTTCAATACGCCGAGATCCAGGATTGGTCTCCAGTCCCCTGTCTTTTTTGGCACTAAAGAACCTAGAGTAAAACCCGAATCCTGTCTGGGCTGGTGGGACTGGTTGGACGACTCTTTCTTAGCAGCTTTTCTATTTCCAAGGCTGCTAACTCCCTCTGATTGGGTGGTACATCGGGGATTTGTTGACTGGTCTGGGAGTTAAATCAAAAGGTATTTGGTAGCCTTTGGATATTATTCTCTGCACCCAAACTTCGGTAGCAATAAACTGCCAGGCTGGTAGGTGCAGAGAAAAACGACCCCCGACTGCTTCCAGAGGAAAGCAATCGGGCCACTGCTCAGGAGCACTGGTAGGGTCTGCCAGAGAAAGTATCTCTAGCGCTCTGGTTATGTGGACCCCCTCTATCCTGAAAGGGGAGTCTTCCAGAGGAGTTGCCCCCACTGCCCCGGGGGGATTGTTCACCACGAGTGGCACGAAAAGATCCTTGGGATTTCTTGAACCACATCTTTCCTCCCTTCTGGTTCCTGGAGTAGGACCTCTGGGGGTTGAAAAAGCGTATGCCCACAGCAGACAATGTCCTTCCATCTTTCTCACTTTGTGCAAGTGTGTCCCATACTTTGGGTCCAAAAAGTACCGATTCGTCAACAGGTACATTGACGATGGAAGATTTAAAGGGATCTGCGAAGTCACACAATCGCATCCAAGTATTATGTCTTATGACAATGCCTGATGTGGCAGCTCGAGCTGCCACCTCAGTGGTGTGGGATATCAAACATATCGAGGAGTTTGAGATGGATTTAAGGGTAGCTAGCTGTGAGGCGACAGTGTCACTCACCTCATCAGGCAGTACCCCCACCAAAGAGGAAGACATTTCGGAAATTAAGTCTCTTTGGAGGTGAGTGAAGTGTGCCAGGTAGTTCAGCGACCGAATGGCAAAGGTTGTTGAAGCATAGTTCCACTTCCCTAGTCCGTCTATGGTCCTAGACTCCCTGTTCAGAGGATGGACGGTGGAACTATCTTCTGCCAGTTCCCTCTTGGTGGCCGCCTCCACAACCATAGAATCAACTGTCAACTGCTAGGACCACAACCTGCTTGGTCTTCAGGTGTAGATAAAATTTTGTCTGGCCTCCGGAGGACAGGTTCTACATTGTCCAGGGCCTTCCAGGCATGCTGCACAATGAGCTTAACAAGGTCATCTGCCTGTGGGGTCACCCAGGAAGTAGATGGCCAGGCACAGAAGGCCTGCAAGAACACGGATTCCTCAGAAGAAGGGTTAGAGGACTTCCAGTCTCCCCGCTGCTTGAGGATTTTGAAAATGTCTCCAAATGAGATGTCGTCTGGGGAGACCGTGGGGACCCTTCCCCCTCATCACAATCGGTGTCTTTGGTGACAGATTCCTCCGGGGAATCAAGGTGCTTCCTCTTGCACCATTTCTTCCAGAGTGGCTCTCCAGTGGGATCTTCTGAGGAGGACTCTAGAGAAGGGGGTCTTGCGGCTCCCATGCCCAGGGTCCCTAAATAGGGGGTTAGAACAGCTGTATACTAGGGGGAGGTTCTGATGCTGATGTCATTGGTGCTGTGAGCCTGCAGAGGCAAGGACCCTCTCCATCACCTGAAAAGCAGGCCTGCCCAAGGAGGGATGGGAGCCCAGAACCGAGAAGGAAAACCTCAGAATCTGGGTCACACCCTACCCTGAGGAGCCCACTTCCAGGTGAAAAGCTCCGAGAGGACTGGAAGCCATCAGAGCCATGGACATAAGTGGCACCAGCAAGAAAATCGGCGCCGGGCTAGCTACCAAGGTACGGACAGTCCAAACACTGCTCCGAGAGAGCAAAGGTGGTCAGTGCTGACAGGGGAAAAACTGTCGGAGCAGAGACAGTATGCACTAGGGTAGACATCCGTACTGAGATCTCTGGGATCTGGATAGAGGCCAGAGGAGGATAAAAAGGGGAAGATGTAGTAAAAGATTCTGAGCCAAGAGGGACGGAAGGTCTAGCTGGAACAGGCAATCCCCTAGCTGCCAGAGGGATGGAAGGTCTAGCTGGAATGGGCAATCCCCTAGCTTCCAGAAGCTAGTCCACAACCCACACCAGGTCTAATTCAGGAAAACTCCTGGTAGATCTAAAGGAGAATCAGGTCTTTCTAGAAAGGGGATAAACCTCTGCCCCAAAAAAGGGTTGTAAGTTGGAGAGTATCTTGTCCTTGGCAGACATTCGAGTTTAGGAGCTGAAGAAACTATCGGCACTGTAGCCAGAGATGGTGCTGAAGCAGGTATAGTCATAGGAGCCAATGTCGGACCAAAGGACGGCACTGAAGTAAGGGGTGCCGAGGTTGGAAACGAAATAGGGTTGAATATCATGGATGGCACTGAGGGAGAAGATACAGAGCCTGGTGCCAAGGAGGTCTGCACCGAGGGCGCCGGTGAAGCATGGAGCAGACTCGGTTCCATAACTAACGAAGATGCATAAACAGAGTGACCCCGTTTTTCCTTATGTTTTTTTGGTCTTTGGAATGAGTGAGACCTCCAACCCAAACAGAGCCCCCAAAAAAGGTGTCTTAATTAAACCTTTTAAAATAAGCTTATTTTTTACATTCTGCTAGTGTACGATTACTAAAACTAGCACAAATGTCACAGTCAGCTTTAATATGAGCCACACTCAAACAGTAGACACAACGAGCATGTCCGTCCAAGCTGGCCACCTTACGCTCGCACCTGTCACACTGTTTAAACCCCAACTTAGCTTTGTCTGACACAGTAAGGCAACAAGGCTATCCTAATAGAAAAAAACAAAATAAGGGAGACTATAAAGTGAGAGAATACCAATGATGGTATTTAAAAGGTACCACACGTGGTAAGGAAGGGTCTGCCAAAGGCAGGAGAGAGGGACAGTACCAATAATGGTAGAAATTAATTTACCAAGGTAAAGGGTAGGGAATAGAAGTAGGATATAGGCAAGTGAGAAAAGCCTAATTTGACTAAAAATAAGAAATTTTGAGGAAAAACTATTAAAAAATCACAATTTTCCACTTAGCTTTGAGAGAGATGGCTAGCACATCTGACAAGAAACGCGGCAAACAATATCTGGAGTTAACTAAGAGAGGGGCATTATGGGTAGGTCTTAGCTGAGAGTTTTTGGCTGGCGCGAGCTTGGAAACTGCCATGTCGGTTCCGAGGATGGAACCGAAGTTCTATTTGTAATGAATAAACAAAGATTTACAACATCAGATCATTTATTGCACAAAACTAAAAAGCTCCATATAAAACACACAAAGTATGCTCCTATTTCCTTTACATCACTACATTTTAAGTTAAGAATAGACACAGGTCCACCTAATACTTCAAGGATTAAGATGTAGTAGGTAGTTTGTACCTTAAATAAATTTACACAAATTTCACTTCTGCAACTACAACAAATGTGTAACTTTCAGGACTCAATACTCTCCTCTTCCAAAATGGCTTATGTACTCGACAGGTTAGTGAAGATAAAATAAAAGCACTGAGCATCTAACAAGCTTCACCCTGTAGTCAAGTTCAATTCCCACAGTCTTTATTTGGCTGAAGTGTGACTCTGAGCAAATCATTTAATCAGGCAAAGCTATGGAGTCTTGAGTAAATGTGTACCGGCATATACATATACCCACAAACAAATACTGCAAAAATTTCCTCCAATACTCCCCCCTTTTCTTTTCTCTTTCAGTTACAAATGTTCATACCAATCCATCCTTATCAGAGTGCATGTTTTTCCTATTAAAACTACATCTTCAGCTTCAGCTATCCAGATTGTTCAAAGGCAGGGATCTGTCTGTACCACTTATGATCTGGGTTCAGGAATACAATTGGGCCGCTGGTAAGGCAGTCCAGGAGGATAGGATAAAGCTGTCAATGGCCAGTTCTATCCTGGGAAGGAGTTTGGGAAACCCAACAGGTGTGCACCATCTGGTGAAGATAAGAAGCATCACAGGTTATCTCCTCAGGATTACTGCACAGAGCCAAAATATTGAGACATCACAGTATCAACCACTCCCACAGCTAGGGACTTTGACCAGCTATCTTACAAATTATAACTCTGGGCTCTATGCACAACTTTCTTATAGATGAGTTATCACACAGATAGACTTTATACGGAAATGTGAAGCCCAACAAGGAAAAGAGTTACACATGTGGGCACCAGATAAGGAGAAAGGAGGGATCAGAGGTTGCGTGGGTGTGGAGTTCAAGGGGAGCAACAGTAGACTGCACTGTCTTTGGGGGGGGGTGAGCTGTTAAAAATAAAAGGTCAAGAGGAGGAGAACTGCAATACAAATATCAATTTCAGCTCACTAAAAAATTATAATCAAATATAAACCGATGCACTTCTCTAAATTTCAGCTCTGCTATGGGGTATACCACATTCATTTCCAATTAATGTTTTTCTCTAGACAATAATCTACCACTGAAGCAAAGCATATCACCATATCTGTAAATGCTAGAGCACATCCTTACCTCCCTGCCCTGGTCGACTTTAAACCCTTCACTTCTACTCTCCATGTTTTACTAATTCCACTTACAGCATGAAGCCATGAACCATTACCACTCACAATTCTTGAATATAAACACACAACATTATGGCAAATTGCATTCTCCTTTTTCTTCCACTTCCCCCAATGATTTCAACTCCTGTTCCAACTACCCCTATATGACTTTCTGTCATCACCCACTTCAGAACCTTACAAAATAATTACGTAGATAAAGGGGTGCTTAAACAGGCATTTTTAAATGGACATAACCAACATTCAGCAAATGCTCAAGGAGAAACGTCCTGAGTAAGACAACAGTCAAAGAAATCAGTAATTTATTCATTCACTCATTTATTCCTCAACACACAGTTTATGCAGTTTGAAGTTTCTGGGTGGGGGGGGCACTAAAGCCTATCCCGCATTAAAATGGGCAAAAGCGAGACAAAAAAATCTCAGCTAGAACCCCAGTCTTTTACATGAAGCATGTTCTCACACAAGACTTTTACAAGCAATTTGGATGACCACCAATGAAAATTTACATGGATGCTAAATGGCTATATACACCTTGTACAGACGGCATTACAGCTAGGAAGAGAACTGATGGATTAGCAGATGCAAAGCAGAAACACTATCCTTTGTGTGAATATACAGCACCAAAAACCACAGTAGAAAAAGGAACAAACACAAACACGGAGCTGAGGACACACCAGGAGAAGGCAATGCCTTCTTGTCAAACTAAGTGGCTTGAATTAAAGCTTTACTTCAAGCCACTTCTTAGTTTGACAAGAAGGAATTGCCTTCTCCTGGTGTGTCCTCAGCTCAGTGTTTGTGCCTGTTCCTTTTTCTACTATCCTTTGTGACACAAACACATGCTAAAACAATACACAAAATAAACTTTAAACATGGGGCGTGGCTACTGGAAAATGTTTTACAAAGATTACAAAACAGGAGGTATAAAAGAATTTAATATTCTTGCACTAGGCAAATTAAAGTACTAACAGCATATGCTACACAAATTACGGTTTAACACAGAAAGAAGGAATAGTATCGATAAAAATTAATTTTAAGTAAATCAAAACACAGCAGGAAACTTTCAAAAACAGCAAGCCTAAAAGATTCAATACTTCTAACAAGAATAACAGTATTTGGGTATCAATATGGTACATACAGGGTGGCCAATATAAACACAAAACACAAAGTAATATGCAACACAACAGACATCAGCCAGGGACTGAACATGGTAAATTTGAAAAGGGTGGGCAATTTAGCGGGCATACAGTCAAGTACTAGAATACAGACACCGTGTTTGATGATGAGGTAATGCCAGCCATGCCAAGGGAAGTAGGGTAGTGGATGTATAACATGCTAGTACAGTCAGCTGGAATTTTTAAATAATTATATGTCATTTGTACATCAAACTGATTTGTACAGATGCTTGTGCTGAAAATGTATTTGTGAGGTATGCTTGTGTTAAAGTATCAACAGTGTACCCTGCTGGAAGGAAAAGAAATGTACATCTATTACTGCAACTGAATTAAATGTATACATTATAACAGCATATATTGGAAAGACAGAGATTAATCCACTTGACTTTGAAAAATATTCTTGAAATTAAATTACTTTATGGGTTAAGCCAGAAAGATGTTATCCCACAGTTTTGAAGGCAGCCAGAGATGCAATGTCTTGAGAATAGGTTGCAGCTCCTGTGGAAAGAGTGAAATGGCTTTATAACTTCCAGCAGAGACACCACACCTGAGCAAAGTTCTGTTTGTATGGTAACACATAGGTGCTGAAATCCTGTCAGCTTCTAGTGATGGGGGACAGTGTGGGAAACTGTCAGATGACCAGATGTGATGTCACTGTATAATCAACTTTGAAATAATATTTAGATATTAGTAGGACATTGCTCTCAGCATTCTGCATTATGGATCTGACAACAAGAACAACTCACCCATCTTGCCTTGGCTCTATTCAGTAATTAGGAACAGTAATTATTTTAGATAGTGTAACTAGCTAACTACTGTTTTTCGATAACAGTGTGTAACTTTGCACTGGTGTTATTTATTTATTGACATTTGGTGACTGGGAAAGTCCAACTTGGTCAGAAACACATTTTCAGCTGAGGCCCGGGGAGAAAATCTCTGAACAGTAACATACAATAGTAGTAAATATATCATACAAAAGTTCATATACTAGTAATTTTAAGACAAATACAGTAAATATGTCATCAAATTAGTAGAACAGCAAAATACAGACCTCCCATGTCATAGATTTAGTAGCAGTAAATTAGAAAACATCAATTCAAAGATCTCATTTTATAGAGTTGTGTAGCAGCATTTGGTAAGCAAAGAATGCATATTGCAATTTGACATTTTAAATAATCTAACAAAAGGCTATAAAGAGGAGAGTGATACTAAGACTTTAAAGGTTTAGTGGGTAATAGACGTAAAGAGAAAGAAGACTAGAAACGAGAAGTATGCTACTAGCAGATTTTGAGCTTATTTGATTGATTGAGCTTATTTGATTGATTGAGTAAAGTGGGTATAGCTGAGGTAAAGAGAAAGAGGAATAGAAAGGAGAGGTATGTTACTAGGAGATTTTGAGTTTGGTTATGTTGAGTAGTTCTAAAAGTGGGTAATAGCGGAGGTAAAGAGAAAGAGGAATAGAAAGGAGAGGTATGTTACTAGGAGATTTTGAGTTTGGTTATGTTGAGTAGTTCTAAGAGAGAGGGGAGATTTCTTGTTAGCTTGCAGACTATAAGCTGAAGATTTGAAGGGTGAGCAAGAAAAAAGCTTACAGTGATATTAGAGGGGGTGGGAAGAGGCAAGAGGACATAGGAGTGTAGAAAATAAATAGAGTAATGGCAGGTCCAGGAATTGTAGAGAGACAATACGTTTAAATATCTTGGGGTTGTGTATACTAGCGATAGTGAGGGTTGTCTATACTAGTGATAGTATCTGGTACATTATTCCATAGGTTAGCTATGGCTTATGAATAGAGACATTCACCTGCTCTTTTGTTATTTTTAATATCTCCTGTGACAAACTCTGCTTTTTACTGTAAACAGATATTTTGTATGGTCTTGTTCTTTTATTATTAAATATATTTAAACTTTTCATTGTGGTTGGTCCTTTTTAGAAAATATTTAAGTTTTGAGATATTTGCATATATTTATTTGGTGATAACTGTGGCCATTCCTGAAAACCTTGCTGTTAGGTCAACATTACCATTTGCATGAATATTAATTTCATTCAGTATAATTAGGTACCCCTGTAAGAGGCTTAAAGTAGCTGGCAGGGGTTCTGATGGCAGTGATAATTACCTTATACTCTGGGTAGAAAGAGGCAGAGCAAGTGAATCTGTGCCAGCCTTTCCCAGGTGTGTGTGTGTGTGTGTGTGTGTGTGTGTGTGTGTGTGTGTGTGTGTGTGTGTGTGTGTGTGTGTCAGCTGCTTGGAGCAGGGACACAAATAACTGGTTTCATAGAGACAGTGTGGGAAGACTTAGCTTGGAACCACAGCAATGGACTCAACTCTAAGCTGTGGCAGTGGGGAGTCTTACTGCAGGTCTGGACAGATGCAGAAGGAGCCATCCCCTGGACTGAGTGTGTTCCCTGGATGTTCTTAAGGGAAATTGTGCTTGATGCATAGAGGTCTGCAACTGGAAATACTGAGTGCATCCATTTGTATTCTAAAGTGCATGTCCCTCTCCAGTGTCAGTGGTGAGGTCACACCATGAAAAAGAAAAAGTGAATGGATGACCAGCAGACATGGATGTAGAGCACATTTCAGAAGGGAAGCTTTAAGTTTGGTTTGTCAACATATAAGAGGGAGGTTAACACATTGTTTTGATACCAGATTTGGAAAGCAGAATCTGGCACTATAGTCAGAAACTGGGGTGTGAATAAGAGGCAAATCAGCTGCAATAATATTCTTGTTGGAGTATACAATTTAAGAAGTGAATTAAGAAGTTGATTATTTAAATAGTGCAGACTCTATCTGCTTAGAAAATGCAAAAATGTAGTTATTGGGTGTTTCATTATTAAATACTGCCTAAAGCTCAGGCTAGGAGAAGGTTATAACTGAGACATGGTGATGCATTTTAGTGAGGTGTCTGGAGACAAACTTAGCAGTTCGATTATAGCCTTGTTCAAACTTAGACATGCATGATGAGTGTACACAGGTTGGAATACCTACCACACACACACACACACACACACACACACACGTTAGGAAGTACACCCTACCTGTTTTAACCTTTGTAAAGTTGGTTAAGGATTGTTTAGCTTTGTTACAGAAATCCAAGCTTTTAACATCATGATCAAGGCTGACGACAGCACTTGTTGAACCGCTGACTGCGCATAATGCTTCACCTCATCTTGCCAAAGCTTTTGACAATACTTCATAAAGGAGAAATAAATTACAAGCAGTACACATCAATCCATAAATGATTCAGTGGGGAAACCAGAGGTTAAGAGACAGGATGCAATAGGTCAGCTTGGGGGTTACCTGTCTATACAATGGGTGGTTATCAGTGCTGTCCCACAGGGGTATGCACTGGAACTACTTTAGAGAATTAGAGTTAGACATATTTTACTTCAGAAAATGTATTTTATTCACATTCACTTATTCTGTCAAGGTCTCAAGTTAATAATACTAAT
This sequence comes from Protopterus annectens, assembly GCF_019279795.1. Classification (NCBI taxonomy): domain Eukaryota; kingdom Metazoa; phylum Chordata; order Ceratodontiformes; family Protopteridae; genus Protopterus; species Protopterus annectens. The sequence goes on along the minus strand of NC_056741.1, from coordinate 1,268,078,623 downwards.
ATTTTAAAAGCAGTCCCTTCTATTTCTGAATTTGTGCAGATTCTTTTCAGACTGCGGTGGTGGTGCTGCGGTAGCGTTGTTGCCTCACAATAAGACGTTGTCCTGTTTGATTCTTAGCTAGAGTGTCTTCTGTGTGGAGACATGCGTGAATGGGTGTATCTTCGTTGAAGGTTGTGCGTCAGGGCCGGCAACTCGGCACGTAAAAATCTACTGCCAATCATTAGCAGACCGGAGTTCCACTGTGGCGACCCCTAATCGGGAAAAGCCAAAAGACAACAACTTTTCAGATTGTCCCTAACTGGCTAAGAGCTATGGTAGCAGCACTTATTACATGGAGAGTAAAAACTAGTCAAGTTTAATTTTCTCTCTAAGAGACTACGTCATGGTACTGGATCTCATAAGCTGGGCCAGACCACAGAGAAAGACTTTAGCCCAAACAAATGCAACTACTCCTGCTTTTATATTGGAGATCTACCAATCATACTTAAAAGTTTATATAATGCATTTGTTACGTGGCATAGTTCCAAATGGGCACAAAGCACCTTTTCAGTGGATGCCTTTGAGAAATAGTTTCATATTTCCTCAAATGCAATATATTACATAGAAGGAAAATAATTATGCAAGCAGGATAAATAATATTTACAAAGAAAATTAACACCAAACTAGAAAAAACTGACAATTTACAAACCTTTTAAGTGCTAAGGTGAACATTTAGAACAAAAGTGAAAGAATTACTATATATGTTAAATGAATTTATCATAAAGACTTGCGTACATACAAGATTAGGAAAAACACAAGAAAAAGTTGAAAAGGTTAAAAATGAATAACATAGGATTAAAATACTTACTAATTAATGTAGCGATGATTTTCTAAAGAAGCAAAATAAAATAAGAAAATTAGTCATGATATAATTAAAAGATATAGGATTAGAAAAAGTGCATTAAAATTAGAATTAAAGTCTGACTATATGTTTAAACTCAGGATATAGTCTACTGTCTATTCAGAGTAAGGCAATCTTACAAATCATACCCAAAAGACAGATTAACCTTTACAAATGAACATCAATGAGTGGCATACTCAGCTAATATATACCCTGTGATTCAAAGAGATTCTCACTGCCTACACTAATTCACCAGATTGATTAAGATGACAGAAAATCTCCTGTTCATAGACAAGGTAAAACCCCACAGAAAAAACACCTCATTACCAAGTTACTGAATCAAACACTGTGGTATCAGACAGCACTGAACAAGTGTCCTCCCTGTCAGCCAGTGCACTGCAGTAGCACTGGCATCCCCTGTGGATACACACACACACACACACTCCCATATTTACCTTCTGCAGTGCATGCACACAGCCACAATCATGCCTCCAAAGTCATGCACACAGACAGCTGCAGACACGCACAGCTCTGCTATACTTACATGTAGTCATGACAGGAGCTGTGACTACTTAGAACAGAATGTGACACCATCAGAACACATGTTCACTTTTTCCTACAGAAAAAAATTAACTTAGCGGAGTGATTTTCTGATCCACTCTGCAGAGTTTATCTGGAGCTGCCACCCTTTCCTGGGGACAGCAGATGGTTAATTTGCATTAGTTACTCCACCCGAACACTGCCTATCACATGACTTACACAGTGAGACCACTCTCAGTGCTATGACCGCCTCTAGGAAGAAAACAGTAGCAACAGTTGAATTAGGAAAGCTTACAGATATGCCAAAAACCTTTGCTTAATGACATTCCAAAAAAACATCAGAGTTATAGGCTTCCACATCACAGTGACTCCACTTTCTGAAGCTCAGTGAAACTTTGAATCTGCAAAAACACAAAATCCAGCTAGAGAAGTTAGGTACATTAACTTTCATATGAGCAGACACATCAGGATCATGGGAAGTAAAGTCAAATGAACAGTATTTAGTTTACATCAATAAAGCCCTGTCTATACACCAGACAATCCATGTTCAACTACTGGTCCGCACACTGGAGGAGCTGACCAGTGAGGGCTGGAGTGAACTGCCAGAAGCTCATTCATCCTAGAGGGAGAGTTGGTCTGACCTGCTGTGACACTGATTTTAACATGAAGCACAGTCTAAATGGAGAGATAACATCAGCAAGAAGGAGTAGCACTGCTAGAATTAAATTTGAGTTTTGGAGAGTAACTTGAGACAGCCATGTATTACATATATTATGAAGAATGGCAAATCAAGCTAAGAGAAGGATTTAGTGTAGAAAGTCCACGACAGGCAATATCACAATATGATGGGTGAACAAGTCCCCAGGAAGAAGAGGAGCAGCAGATGGAGCAGTATGCATCTGAAGAAAATACACCACAGGGTGATGTTCTGGTAGCTTCCATAGGAGACTCACACAAAAGTTTGCACAGCAAGGGAAACGCCAGCAAAGGGGATGTGCTCAGTGTAGAAGAAAAAGATCTAAGGGAAGGCCTGCTTGGTTTAATTTAGATTGACAAACATATTCAGAAAGATGAAAGAAATAATTTACAGAATGTATACAAGACCCATAAAGTTAGAAAACTGGTAAAACAGGTATACGCAGTATATGGAACTATTAACGGAAATGTGTGTGATGCAACAGAAATAACAGAATATACTACTGTGCAGCTAAAGTAATGACAAATAGAAAAGTGTTACTGCAAAAATGTACAATAAATGAAAAGTAAGTAACAATCAAAATGTCACCATGGAAGCATTGAATAGAGAAAACTGTAAAACAATTAAGACAAAAATTAATCACAGAAAAAGAAATGCAGAAAAGGGAACAGATCTTCAAAAATTCTTGTAAAGACAGATGTGGTAAAAATAACACAAACTATTAAGACATGCCAAGATTTATCATATATTTCCAATAATAAACTAAAAATATCAGCACAAGCAGAAAAAATTTAGAAGATATACAGATAAATACAAAAGAAAAGTACAAAACAAGCAACTTACTGATGACCCAAAAAGGATTTCTAGATAACTGGGAAACAAATCATAAGCAATAAACCACCACCCAAAATAAAGAAAACAGATACATTTTGGATAAGCATTTATGAAGACCCTGTTGAACATAACAAATATACTGAATGTAAAGAAAATTTAAAATAAAAAAATATAAAACTCTAATATAAAAGATATGAAATGGGAGGAATCAATAGTAACAGAAACTAAGAAAATTAAGAAAAGCTCCTAAATGGAAAACTCACAGGCCCTAGACATATACCTTGCCTTCCAACAATATATAAATGACATACTGGAACTAATGCAGAGTTTACTGATAACATAAAAAAAATCACTCATGGCAATAGAATAAAAATGTAATAAAAGAAAGTTATATGTAATAAAAATCATCTATTGTTAAAACCACAACAGCAAGTTGTAAAAAGGGAAAGAATCCAAGTATGCCATGGATAGATTACAAAAAAGCATTCAACAGTATCCCACATTCATGGATCATGGAATGCTTTCAGATGTATACAATACATCATACATTGATCAATTACACTACAGTGACTATGAAAAAGTGGCAAGCTACTTTGCAGCTCAGCCATGATAAAGGGCAAATTATTATCCCAAGGATAAAAGTTTAAATGGGGATATTCTACATTGAGTCTTTTTCACTGTGACGTCCCTGTTCTGGGCCAGTAATCAAGGACTCTCAATCCTCACCACTGAGACTGGTGAGGGATGTTCACCTGGAATAAAGACAGATGCACATTTCCCTTAAGAGCACACAGGGAATACACTCCCGCCCTGGGGCTGGGTTTCTTCGCTCTCTCAACAGGCCTCAAATAAGGCTCCACACTGACCACAGCTGTAGAGCTGAGTCTTCAGCTCAGAGTTCCAAGACAAGTGTTCCATCACCCTCTCTGTGAAATCGATGCTGTGTCCCTGCTACAAGAAGCTGACAAACGCACCCTTTGAGATTTGATTTCACACACACACACACACACACACACACACACACACACACACACACACACACACACACACACACACACACACACACACACCTGGGAGAGGCTAGCACAGATTTACCAGCTATGCCCCTTCTGCCCTGACTATAAGTTAGATACTGCCACCAGAACACTCCAAAGCCAGCTACTCTAAGGCTCTTACAAGGGTACCCAATTATAATGAGTAAAATTAAAATGAATATAAATGGTAATGTTTGACCAATGTAGCAAGGCTTGCAGGAGCAGCCAGTGTCACCAAATATAAGTACTCTAAAAGGTTAAACTATTCTCTAAAAGACCAGCCACAATAAAAAGTTTAAATATATTTAATAATAAAAGAACATGAAAATACTAAATATCTGTTTACAATAAACACGCAAGTTGCAAACACAAGAAATATAAAAAAACACAGATGGGTAGATTCACATAGATACAGAAAACAGTACTCAACTAATCTCACCATATTTTTCTGACTGATCTAAAGAATTACTATTCCCTGGATACTTACTAAAGAAAGGCAAGATGATGTAGGTGAGTGGCTGAAGATGTCAACAATACAGAGCCAGAGTTGCCCAAATAAAATGTTCATCTCAAGCAAGAAAAATCAACAGACAAGAAAAACATCCAAGTCATCTGAATTAAAAGTGCAAAAGAAAATAGCAAAATTCAAAGAAAGAACAAACTAAAAGCAGACACACATGATCAAGGTGGCAAACCATGGCTGCCTTGACCACAGCAGCAAACCACTGTACCAACAGTAAGTAATCAGTGTAACAATATAACAGAAATTAAGCAGAAACAAAGCAGCAATACTCATGAAGAAAAGGCATTATATACATATAAACTAACCTTAAATCACTCCCTCATCAAGCCAAAGCAGTTACCCCTATATAACTTTTTCAGCAAATATCTGCATCTCCCCCTCTTGTCCTTCCTTACCCACTCCCTCACCATGACCACACATTTGCCTCTACATAACTCAACCAATAACTAAATATCTCCATCTTCCTTCCTGCCCTTGGTTACTCTTTATAAAGGATAAAGCCCTATAATTCACAAACCTGTGTAAATTCATTTACCTTTCCTTATAACTCTTAGATATTGTCAGTCATACACAACAATTCTAACACAACTGTTAAGCTCAGCTTCTGTGTTATGCAATATGCAGACATTTCTACCCACAATAGGCTTTCTACAGTTTCCAACTCAATAATGTTACATATTTTTCTGTTTCCACATACAATTCCTCTTACTACAAAATAATCAGCAATAAAAATGTGAGCCATTATTAGTGCTCCTTTACCAAACTGTTACATTTTCATACATACATGCCCAGTTGGGCAAATTACAATGTTGTGGCTGCTGCTGCAATTCTCTCTATTAGCATAAGCCTGAATTTTCTCAACCTTTCTGTCAAACGCTTCTCTTTGTTTTTTTTTTCTTTCTGAGCTGTATTTCACCACATTTCCATGTTCTGTCCGCACCACTGCTGAACTGAACAATTTTGCTATACAAGCCTAAGTGCACCTTTCTTGGCTCATAATGCAGTGAAATTGTACATATTAATTACATAATTACCTCATCCTCAATAATTACATGACCTGCTAGCTATATCATAAAAATCCTCTTCCTCCAACAACTCCCCAACCTATTAGTATAATCATGGGTCTGCAGTGTGCCATCTTTCCTTGTACGGTCTCCAATCTTAAGTTCTTCCACTGTGATTACAGCTTATGTTTCACTCAAATAATTTAACAAAGCCTTCCTATAGTTAAATTACCAGAACTTGCCCATTTACTAGATGACCCTGCATGTCCTAAATTCACTTACATATGTTACAACCCTTCTTACTTTTTACATCCTGGACATAAGCTTCAGTTTCCCCATGTCAAAAGTTTCTCAAATCTATCCTTCCATCATTTTAGCTTAGAAATATCAATGAAGTCTGTGCACTTAAATACAATCTACTGCCAGTTTTCAGTGTGTTACTATGCGGCAATTCAAACTGAAACTGATGTTATCAAAATGATAGGATTAAAAAATGAAACCTAAAGACGGTTGCTGCCTGCCCAAAAAAAATCCTGACACAGGAAATCAGGGCCTCTTGTCAGCAAATCAAGTTTTGATAAGAGCTCATCAGATTTTTAATAGGTCACTAAGTTCCTATAACTTACAGAAGTACATTTTCCCAAAGCACATATTGGTTCACTTGGATTTCCTAAATGCAACCAAATTATTTTGTCATAAACAGTATTTTGTCAGTTTTTACTTGCAATCTGCAAGGTGTGAAATGTGACAATTAACACACAGTCTGACCAGTTCAGTCACCTTCACACTGATTAGAACTAAAAGTACACAAAACCTAAAAAAAAAGTCAACTTCAGCAAAATAATGGGTCTGTCCTTCAGTTGCACTTGCTATTTCCCATGGTTAAAAAAAATGTTCTTCTGGTTCTAGTATAACTGATACCGTGGATTTGAACAAATGCTCTCTTGGCTCTAGTGTAACGGATACCATGGATATGAAAAAATGCTCTCCTGCCTCTAGTATAACTGATACCGTGGATATGAAAAAATGCTATTCTCACTCTAGTATAACAGATATTGTGGATATGAAAAAAATGTATCAGTTATACTGGGGATATGACAAAACGTTCGGGCTCTAGTATTAATGGTACTGTGGATATGAAAAAAATGTTCTTTTGGCTCTAGTATCAATGATACTGTACATATGAAAACATGGCCAACTGGCTCTAGTACAAACAAAACATGCTCTTCTGCCGCTAGTATGAATGATACTATGAAAATGAAAAAAACATGAACTATGGAAATATAAGGTACATATTACAGAAAATAGTACAGTGAAGGCATTTATGATTCCTCAAATTGTCACCTCAGTGTGATTTTTAATAAAGATTGCCAAGTGCAACAGTGTCAACAAATATAACAACTCCTAAAACAATAAGAATATAAAATATTTATACAAACACATCACTGCTGTATTAATCATATTACTTACTGAGTCATCTAAGTTAACAGCATAATGCTATGTGCATTCACATTATTGAAATGAGTAAGGCAATGGGCAGAGCACAGTGTGCAACTTTTCCCTAGTTTCTGCCTTCCAATGGTGGCAATCCCAACGATTAGGCAAGTAAAAATGCACTGTTCCCTTTATCAAGCTACTCACAGAAGACAATGAAAAATGCCAGCATCCAATTCCAGATATAGAACTTAACACCTTAAAACTACTTCTTTGACAAAAAACAGTTGCATTACTTCAGTGCCTCCCATAGGATTTCCCCCAACTTGAAGCACAAAAAAACATCAGCAGCTTACAGGACTCTTAAGTTCTACTATGTCCTGCTTAAAACCTACAGTAATATGATTTCATACAACCACAATATACAGTACAGCTATATCCCATATACCCTGTCTCATGTTAGCAAACCACCAGTTTTCTCTCAGATATGAACTGAACATGTATTAATTTTTCTTTAAACTGATCACATAGGTCTGCCAGTATTCCTAAAAAGTTAAGAACCACATAATTATGAACCATGAAACAATGACTAAAAGTTGTTTTTGACAACTAATCCTCCAGTGAACCTTTTGTCTCTAAAATTCCAACTATCCTTAAACACCGGCAGCCGAACAAGACAGGCTGATACTGAAATATTACTGAAGACTACTCAAAATGTTGTATTTAACAGTAAGAATTAAAATAAAAACTGCTCATTGTAACAATGAAGATGCAATAAACTATTTCTTTCAGTAAAAAAGAAAAGAAAGGAGCCAGGAAGTTAGACAATATTCAACTGATGAGAAATCTGAAACTGTAAACAGTAGCGCAATCCATCAGGTGCAGGATATGTATTCTTGCCCTCACTGCTGCACAGGTGATCAGAAGTTCACTAACAAAACTAAATTACATCTTAACTATAAATAGAGGGACAAGGACCTGTTTGGACCAAAAGACTAAATGGATCACTTATTTCAGTTAACAATTTGGGTCATTCAGAACAAGTAGACAAAAATAATGGAAATTATGCTGATCTGTGTGGCAGACCTGAACAACTTGTTTATATGCATAAACTGCTATTCTGAGATATAACCACGGTTTTACATTTTGTATGGAGTAAAAATGATAGCAGTGTTGCAATGCTTTCAAAAAGGTGATCAATATTTAAAATTTAAGTAACACTGTATAATAATGAACTCTCCTTTCCCACTGCAGCAAGTAGACACCACAGCAAGGCAGAACCCCAGAAAGAAAACAAAGGGAAGTAAATACGAAAAAAAACTATCTAAGGTACCACATGACATGCAGTACGCCGCATTTCAAAATGTTGTCTAACCCTGCATGATGTCGGAGTAGATGAAAAGTAGCACAATAAATGGTCATATATCCGCTATGTTTTCTACACTGTACCGTATTTGCCAAAACGGTTATAGATAAAAATGGCACTAACAAATATCTCTTTTGCCATAACTCACGTTTGCATCTCGCACTTGCGCCATTCAACTGACACATTTTATTTATTATTTTTTATGACAGTTACTTTAAGTTGACCATACTAACCAACAGACCCTCCACTTTCAGGGAAGAGATGTTCTTGCTTTTATTTCAAGATCATGTCTTCCCCTACTAACATGACTGACCATTTTTAAAGTGGATCTCAAGTCAATACATAACAGCAACAGCAGCTACGGTCAAAAACTTCCTTTACGAAAGAAAACGCATAAGTTATTTTATAAACGTTCTAAGTTAACACTCGTCATGAACAAAGTTCCCGATTTCTTGAATTTGAGTCCTATGCCCCTGATTAAAGAGTTATTCATATATACAAAATGCAAGTGGCTACTACGGATCAGAAAATCAGAGCAGGTATGAAATAGTTACACAATGCCGTGGTACCCCTTATTTTTCTTTACGGCTTCAAAGCGTAACTCTGCATCGCCCGGAATACCATGTCCAGGGCTGCCTGTTAGGATACTCTTAAAACCGATACATAGACATTAAAATCACAACACGTTCTCCCCACACTCCTGAGCTAGTGCTCTAATTAACACCTAAACCCACTTCTTCCCAGCTGCGTTACTGTTTTTTCCACTCTTGAGTATTATATTTAAAATTTAAATGTTACAACAATCTCACCTCCTGCCACACCAGATCCAAAACCTTTAGCAAATGATGTGTCCGGAAGTATCCGCAGATATACTTCATCCAATCAAAGTAAACTCCGTCATTTTTCTTCGGGGCTGTTGTTCATCACGTTCTTAAATTCCTTCACGTAGTATAAATTAGAAGCGTGACGTATACGGAAGTAAGTAGTGGTCTTAAATACGGGTTTGCTAATGCTGCAGTTGTTTAATCGGTGGTGATGGGTCCAGTCTAGCACAGAGTTTTTCTCTCACAATTCTGATCTTTATTTCTTTAATTTTTGTTTTCTAGTCACCCAGAAAAAAGCTGATTTAGGCATACTTTTGTGCCATTTTGTTAAATTTGGTCAACTGTCAACAGCATCGTCTATCCTGGAAAGCCCTCTAATCCCTCCCCATACCCTAACTCTTCCTCTCAGGCAGGGTTGCCAGACATCCCTATTTGGGCGGGACTGTCCCGAGATCAGCAGCCTGATCCTGAGTCCCGCCCTGCCGGTTTAAATCCCGGCCAACCTCCGCTTTGTTTGGTTTTTTTTTTTTTTTTTTTTTTGATTGTCCCGTATACCTGGCATACGGGCCAATCAAAATTATAAACACGGAGCTTCTTGTGTTCCGCATTAAACACGAAGCTCCGTGTTTATTTTGATTGGCCCATATGCCGATACGGTCCAATCAAAAATCGCTAAACACGGAGCTACTTGTGTTGAATGCGGAACTGCAATGCATTAAACACAAGAAGCTCCGTGTTTAGTGCAGACGCGGTTGATGTAAAAGGCAAAGCGCGGTAACCAGTAAGCAAACACCATCTACAGCGAGCGCGTCTAACAGTTAAGTTGGGCTTTACTTTACTGCATCAGCAATTCATATTTATACATTAAGTTTTGTCTGTTCTTGGTTGGATCTATTGTTCAGCCCCCTGAGTATACAAGAATACATTTTCTTATTAGGCTATAACTGATATTTCTTATGTTAATTATCCCTGATAAGATTATTGGTATTGCTTTTGTAGGCTTGGACGCAGCTTTCCTCATTTACTAAGTGGGAATTTGTCTGCTGCTATTGTCCATTGTGCTTTTTTAGCTGTCGTGGTTCTGTCTATGGGTAACCATCATTGACAGCTTCTTAATATATACTTTTGGTCTGTCGTGGTTCTGTTTATTGGAAACCATTATTGACAGCCTTAAGTAAAAACTTCTTTGGCATAACCATCACCAATTGTGGTTGTAAGAATGGATTTATCTAATCTCATTTCTGGTTTGGTTGCAGATAGAGAAGACCTTGGGGTCTTTGGTTTAACTTCTCCCAATAATGGGAGTACTGAGCCTATAGACACAACAAGCCCAGAGGTATCATGTCAATATTTAATTGATGATTTAAATAAGCAGCTCAGATTATTACGAGCAAATGTGTGCCACAGCAAACTCTTTAAGGTGTATCAGGCCGCAAATATTACCCCTAGGGGGTTACGTATACGTACGATCCCCCATGTTAATATTATGGATGATGAGTTGACCAAAGAATGGTCTAAAATACAACAGGAAGCCACTATGGCCTTTGTTGTAGAACTGTATAAATTCCACAATCGTGCAATTGACAGGGGGCTGACAGAGATCACTGCTTTAGCAGACAAATTGAAATCTTTTGAACATGAGCCCTCATTTGAGGGTAGGCTAAATAAAGTAGCTTTGGATCTTAAAAAATATGATGCTGAATTGAGGTCTAGGAAAATGAAAAAATTTGCCAGGGACCAGGAGGACTATTCTCGTGGGAACCCTTTTACACATCAGACTAAGCATGTGAGGTTTAACAATCCTCCTGCCTCCACTATGAAAAGGAAGAGACCTAGGTCCATTTTGCGCAAACATTATACTTATACTGATACCACCTCATCACTTGAGGACACATCGTCTGGCACTGACAACGAATCCCTGGCAGCATCAGGGTCTCCTTCTCCCAAAAGAACACCTGGGATTGTCCCTTTAGGATTAAACGTAGACGTGGGGGGCGCAAACATAGGAAAGGTTCAAAATATTCAAGGGTTATTGGAAATGGCCTTGAAAAACTGAATGGTGAAACTAACAACGTGTTAAATTTGTCAAATGTTGATTTATCTCCTATACATATTTCTGTCTTAAATAAAGGCCTCAGTTTTATACCTGGTTTCGTGATATCTGAAGATGCACTTGCTCAAGATTTAATGAATTTTTGTAGACTATTGAATCTCAGATTATTTTTTGGTGACTCTGATTGTAACCTTGATAGTGGTAAATTCACATACCACAAATCCAGTTTCTCTCCACCTATGCATGCTACAGTTCACCAGTTTCAAAATAGTGTTCTCAAAGACCTACATTTCTTCAGTTCTGATGTTGCCTTTAAATACAACAATATTACATCTATTGAGAAACAGGCTATTTTTGAACTACAGAAGAATAAAAATATTGTAATCACTACAGCAGATAAGGGAGGAGCTGTTGTTATACAGAACTGGACAGATTATGATAATGAGGCTCGTAGACAGCTTTTTGATACCAGATACTATTCTTATATGTCTGTTGATCCTACATCTAGACTTATTAAATGTATAAAATGCTTTCTTGTGGATGCCAAAAATCGGGCAATTATTACAAATGATACATTGTATCAACTAACTATTAATGATTCAAATGCCCAATACATTTACTTTTTACCCAAAATTCACAAGAATGCTACCCATCCTCCGGGCAGACCTATAGTATCTGGCAAAGGCTATGTTACCGAGCCTTTATCAATATTTTTGACTAAATACCTGAAACCTTTGTTACCATCTATTCATTCTAGGTTACAAGACACAACCAATTTTCTACAAATAATATCAGATACACAACTTGAAGCTGATTGGCTTCTATGCACACTTGACGTTAGTGCACTATACACGAACATACCACATCAGGCAGGATTAAAAGCTTTGGCCTATTGGTTGGACATCACAAAGTTGTATAGTCCCAAATTTAATTCTTTTTTGGTTGATATGGCTAGGTATGTGCTTACATGTAACGTCTTCTACTACAAGGATCTGTGTTTCTGGCAGACTAAAGGGACCGCCATGGGGGCATCGTTTGCCCCTATATATGCTGACCTCTTTATGGCTTATGTCGAAACACAGATCATTTATGATTCCATTAGAAATATATATCTATCTGATATGGATATATGGAGACGTTACTTAGATGATGTGTGGCTGGTTTGGAGGGGTACTGAATCTGGGCTTACAGAATTTGTTTCCTATCTTAATAACAATGAATGGAGATTAGTCTTTATGGAACATCATGATATCAATAACATAACATTTCTGGATGTCCTTGTACATAAGCTCCCTGATGGCACCTTGGAAACAGAGATGTATAGGAAGTTCCCACAATACAACTCCCTATTACATGCTTCCAGCTATCATCCTCCACACATAACAAGGAATATTCCCAAATCTCAGTTTATTAGAGCCAAGCGTATTTGTTCAAAACAGTCTACATTCTGTCTCAATCAATGTGACTTAACAAACAGGTTCAAACAAAGGGGCTATAAAGTTGGCAACATATCGGTTGCCAAACATCAGGTGAATAGCATGCAGAGATCTGATCTACTTCAATATAGGGATCATAGAGGTACAGCATCACAAACATTAAGATTTACTACTACTTATGCTCGGAATACTAATTGTCTTTCAGATAGTGTCCATAGACACTGGAATATTTTACAATCTGATCAAATGGTTGCTAACATTATTCCAGACAGATGCACTTTTTCATACAGAAATGGAAAAAATCTTAAATCTTATTTCAATCACTATAAATATAGTGACAACAAAAATTTTGTATCCAAACAGACGGCCATATCAGGGAAGACGTTACAGGGATGCTTTCCATGTGGTCATTGTTCTAATTGCAAATATATTAGTACATCCAAAGTTTTTTCCAGCAGAAATTGCTCCCAGGCCTTTGACATAAGCTTTTTTGCTAATTGTAGTAACGATTGGGTTGTCTACCTGGCTACATGCAACTGTGGAGCATTCTATGTAGGGCAGACGTCTCGTCCCATTAGATCACGTATTTCTGAACATATGAGTAACATCAAACACAAAAAACTGACAAATGCCTTATATAAACATCAGTTGATGCATCCAACTGCTGAATTTAAGTTCATCATTATTGATATAGTATATGGAAACCGTACAAATAAAACTGGGTGGCATAATATATTGAATAGCAAAGAGAAAAAGTGGATTATAAAGCTTGGGGGTCTGTTTCCCCCTGGACTAAATGAATATTTATGAGTATTCAACCAATGGGTAATGTTTCTTCATTATTTAAACAGCATGTGTTTTTTTGAATTGAATCTATACACTGAGGAAGGCTGTGTTGTTGTTCCAGCCGAAACCGGTTTGTTTTTTTGCTGTATGTATCTTTGAATACAATCATTTTAGTCACTCTTGCTGGCTCTTGTTTTTTTTGTATGCTTTACTTTACTGCACCACGTATTTTTTGTATTAAAGAAGGACACCTTTGTGAGGGTATATCGTGATGATGGCATCAACATTTCTACCAGGGAAGAGAGCTTTACCTTCAAAAAATGCCTTTGGTACCAAACGCACGTCCGTAACGGGCGCCTCGTGAGTATACTATCAAAGTTTTCCGCTGAAGTACTGTTGTATAACATAGCATTATTGTATGTTAACTTGATTTTGCGTTAGATAGTAGTACCCTTGGTAGTATTACTAATGTCAAACTTGGGAACACATACACAAACTCACAAAGTTCTCCAATTCAGGATGGTGCTGGTAAGTTGACGCACACTGGTGAAAAATGGTAAATTCCTCTATGCAGCTCTGGAATAAATCAATCCTTTCTTATTCAAAGGTTATCCAAACAGTTGCCATGTTCAAGCATCCAAATGTAAATAGTGGACAAAAGGTAGAACTAAAACCAAACTGGACCAAACAGGGCCAGAAGTTTATTAAAACATTAAGCAACACGGTCCAAAAATACTGCTTTTCGTCCTTTCACCATACAAAGACTTCTTCAGACAAATGGTTCTACACAAGAAACCAGCCTGTGTTATAAAGGCAATTTCAAATTCAAATTGTGCCTCCCTGGTACAATCCGAATGACCTCATTTCCTGATCACAAAGCATTTGTCATTTCCTCTTCCTAGTTATACACCCATTCAGTAGTATACACAATTCACTTGCAAGAACAAAAATAAGGTTAAAACATTAAAATATTAAAATGAGTGAAAGTGCAATGGGTAAAAATACACAAAAGTAAATCCCCATTTCAAGTATAAACTCACTAAACAAGTATGGATAATATGGACTATGAGAATAACAAGTCCAAACATACACATTAAAACATTTGAACATTATGTCATTATGTAATAAGGGGGGGGGGGAGGGAGGGGAGGGAAAACATATTTGCAACATAATGATGACATAATGATGAGTAACTCTGCTTTCTGTTGACAGACGCCCATGACGCTGACCCTGATCCAGGACTGGTTCCAGTACCTGAAATCGTCAAGAATTCAGAAGGTGACTTTTGTATTTATAACTTTTCCACTATTCAGGTTGACAAAATAATGGCTGATTTTCTTGCGAAGGGTCAAACATTTATACCTGCTACAAGAGTTAGTATTGCACACACTATGGTGGACTTAAAGTTATTCATGAGAAGACTCAACTTGCATTTCATATTTGGCCCTAGTAAAGCCTCACAAGGAGCACCTGACCCACTTCATGTTTCTAGTTGCTTTTGTCCACCTATGCACACATCATTAACTTTGTTTGAAAAAATATGCGAATGGGATATTTTTAACTGTTTGAATAATGTACAACCTAGTAACAATTCAATTACTAATAACATTACAAACGAAGAGAAACAATGTATAGAGTTGATCCAGACCACCAATGTTAGGGTTGTCCAACCAGACAAGGGAGGTGGTCTTGTTATATGTCCACACCACCACCTCCAACCAAGGAAACCACAGTGAAAAACTTTTCTATAGCAAACTTCACCTTACTTAAGACAGAAGTGGTAAGTTTCACAGCTCCCACGCTAAAGGATAACAGTGTCCAAGATGCAGGACCCTTTACAAATGCATTCTATGAGCACCTACAAGGATGCATGGATTATGTCATTCCTAGCAAAACCAAGACTCACTCCCCTAAGAGAAGGAAACCAGTCTGGTGGACCCCTGCCATAAATAGGCTATACAGTAGAAGGAGGAAACTAGTTCAGAAAAAAAGGCAAATCCCAAGAAGGAAAGACATCCCTGACCAGTATCAGTAAGAAACTAAAGTCCCTCATAAAATCCTCTAAGGCTAACTTCGAAAGAAAAATAGCCAAGGATTCAAAAGATAACTACAAAGCCTTCTTTAGCTATGTCAAGAATCTAAGTGGCAACTCGCAGATATGCTCTGAGCTAGTGCAAAATAGCACAAAATATACTGAACCCACTGATACTGCCAACATCCTGGCAGATAGATTCAGTGCAAACTTCACCCCCCTCTCACCCCCAAAAGGGCCACAACAATACTGGAAAAGTGTAGTGTCCCGGAAATCACAGACACACAGGTGAAAACAGCCCTTTCAAAAGCCAAAAGCAAAGCGTCAATGGGGCCAGATGGTGTCCCAGGCTGCGTCTTGCATGAACTACAGAATGAACTAACCCCCCACCTAAACACGCTGTTCAACCTCAGCCTCTCCACAGGCTACATGCCCATAGAATGGCGCACAGCAATGGTTATTCCGCTCCACAAAGGAGGGGCCACAACTGACCCTGGTGACTATCGCCCCATAAGCCTGACTAGCCTGGTCTGAAAGGCTATGGAGCGCATCATCATGGAACTCATTAACAAAGACATTGGGAACCTCCAAACACTTGACCCGACCCAGTTCGGCTTTGGTAAGGGCAGAACATGCCTACTAAACCTGGTTGACTTCTTCGAGACAGTCACCAAGGCCATAGATGAGAGGAAGGTAGTTCACACAGCCTCCCTTGACCTCGCCAAGGCTTTTGACACCATTCCCCACTCAGGAATTATGGAAAAACTCACCAGCCTGAACATAAACCCCTACATCATGAGATGGGTTGCCAACTGGCTTACAGAGAGAACTCACACGGTAAGAATAGCGGGCACCAGGTCCGACTCTAAACCAGTCACAAGTGGTGTCCCACAAGGCTCGGTCCTGGGACCCCTACTGTTCAGCATATACTTCTCAGAAGTACAGGCAAACACAGGAGGACTATGGCTAACCAAGTTTGTCGATGACTGCAAACTGGGAGCCATAATTGACTCTCCGGCTGACACGGACATTCTCCTAAAGGGCCTTACTGAGACAGACACCTGGTGTCAAAGTCATGATCTCAAGCTAAATGCCAAAAAATGCATAGTCATCCCATTTGGGAAAAAGAAAACATCCATAAATTACCACATAGGTGGCAGCCCCTTAATACAGAAGAGGTAATAAGAGATCTGGGGACCCAGGTCGATAGTAATCTCTCCTTTGACAATCATATTGCCAAAGTAGTTAGGAAATCCTTCTATGTAGCCCATCTAATTAATAAAGGGTTCGCATCTAGAAATAAAGAGGTTATAGTGCCCCTCTACTCATCACTCAGCAGACCCATCATAGAGTACAATGCCCCATTTGGGATGTACCTCACAAGACACTTCCAACAGCTGGAAAGACCACAAAAGTACCTCACCAAGAGGATTACTGGCCTCAAATATATGTCCTATGCAGCCCGACTGGAAAAATTCCAGCTGTATTCAGTCACATATCGCTTACTCAGAGGTGATCTCTGCCTGACTTACAAAGCCATGTCCAACTCAGAATTGATGGACATGCTCCACCTAAAGAAATCCAAGTTACTGCGAGCCACTCACTCTAGTGAGCTAAACCTCACCACAACAATAAATAGAACATGCTGGAGGGATAGATTTCTGTCACAGAGACTCCCCATGCTTTGGAACAAAATTTCTAACTACATTAGGCAGAGCCCCTCACTAACACTCTTCAAGAGAAACCTTGACAAGTGGATGGGTAACAGAAAATACACCCCTGGGATCACTTCATTGGCTCTTCTTGACAGAGGCTCAGTTATAATTAACTGGGGCGGCGAAAGCTGACACACTCCGGCTAGGCTTATAAATGTCCTCGGGCAGATAGCCTAGTACCTACCTATGAACCTATATTAAATCATGATGCAGCAGGAGGGATCAAGACAAAGCAAAGATAACTTCAGTTGTGAGGAGAACTGTGTCCTCATGGGGGTCCTCA
Organism: Protopterus annectens; assembly: GCF_019279795.1. Lineage (NCBI taxonomy): Eukaryota > Metazoa > Chordata > Ceratodontiformes > Protopteridae > Protopterus > Protopterus annectens. The sequence continues at coordinate 1,268,061,182 of NC_056741.1, read as the reverse complement.
GGATATGCAGCATGTGTCTTTTGGGGAAAGTGGGGGCCAAAACAAGCTGAAAGAGCATAGGTATGGAACCATGAACCCCAAATTGACACAGTGCAGGAAAAGGGCCCATGATATAGAAGGATGAGCCAGAGCAAAGGCAAGATGGAATGCAGTTGCCCATAGCAGTACTATTGGGGTACATCATACACTTATCCCTTTAACACTCAATGAGGAACACTTCCTCGCTATACTTGGAGATGACTGTGATGCTGATGAATATGCACGGCATAACCAGAAGTTGTGTGGACAGTAGCATCTACCCCCCTTAGCAACATCCACAGACATGCATCCATATAGTCGCTTTAAGATGATGACTACAGACATTAACCAATTACATGTAACACATGCTGTCAATAGGTGAATCCTCGATTTCTGACAGTCATGAAGGTGAAGTGAGTGTGTATGTTGTCCTCCACACCTCATTACATGGCATTCATTAGTGTAATTCATTGTCTGTGTTCTAATGTAATAAATTAATTCTTCACAGGGTCAGAAGCAGAAAGAATCCGTTCCACTTTATCAGCACAGCTGCAAGATGTCAGCAGCAGAATAGCTGTTGATGATGATAACGTTACTATATTCATGAGACGGCCTGAGGACAGTTACACACAGCACACAGTCCCCAAATTTAATGGCAGGATCTCACACTCTACAACAGGTGCATAATTCTGTAGGAAGTGACACTGATTCACAAAGTCAAGTAGGTGAGGGCATTACAGTACAGGCTGTACAGGGAGAGAACCCATGCACCTCAACACCAGTGTCTTCTCAATCAGAGGACCACCTTTTGGAGGATGGCACAATCTCAGAGATAGCAGTGTCCACTGTAACACCTGTGCAAAAGGGTACCAGGCACAATCTCATGCTACAGCTATCTCCTAAAACATAAAAATCATTGGCTGCCCAGCAGCAAATATGCCATGACATTGTTCACTGCGACAGAGTGTCAGCTAAAGATGGGTGTATTGCAGGGCTTGCATGAGGATTTTCAGCACTACAAGGGAATGGTAAAAAGTAAAGATAATGCCAACATCACACTGATATGCATTACAGTGGCACACACAGTAGCCATCTCTGCCTCTATGCATACACTACCCAGGACCTATCAGACTCAAGTAAGAGTCAGTCGTGGATGGGGATGATGATAGGATACTGTCTGGACACATGGGATTTATCAGATTGAACTCCAGGTGCTTCTCAGTAATGTACTGGAAATAGTAGGGGGCATAACATAGCAGAATTCATGCAGGTCCTATTAGCATTCATTTACATGTAGTAGAACCTCTCATTCAAGGTCAGTTATGAAGCACTGAGAGTTCAGTGTCTGTAGGATCACCTGCATCATGTCATTGCAACAAGTCAGCATTAAGCTCACATGGCAGCACTTCCTCATGACCACAGGCACATTCACCCACCTTACCTTTACAGGCATGGTGTATGACACATCTGACCTACTGTAACTCATGGTTGGCATTGCAGGTAATGAAACTATGACATGTCTCAGTTTACCAGCATGCATTTGAGTAGACTTATGACACCGTTTAAAGCCAAAAAAGAAATATATATATATAAATATGTGTGTGTGTGTGTGTGTGTGTGTGTGTGTGTGTGTGTGTGTGTGTGTGTGTGTGTGTGTGTATATATATATATATATATATATATATATATATATATATACACACACACATACACACACACACACACATACTCATGTATATATGTATCTAATGTATTTGCCTATTTCTAAATGTGAAATGGGGTGGGAAAGAAAATCTCTGATTGCTATGTATTTCAGTTGAGTTATGGTAATGGCTACACTAAATTTAAAAAAAAAATGCATAAATGTGGAAAAAAGGGAGAGGGGGTACGTTGCAGAGTGCAATGTTTAATACCATTAAAGACCCATTCAGTATCATGAGCATCAGTTGAGTAATGCTGATGCTGAGAGTTGCACAAAAGATAATAATAAAAAAAAAATCAATAAAAAGATGTGGGGGGCAAAATTAATTAATATACATTATTAACAGCTACGTGTTGAGGGCGGCCACGGTGGTGCAGCGGTTAGCGTTGCCACCTCACAGCAAGAGGTTCTCTGGTTCGATTCTCAGCTGGGGTGCCTTCTGTGCGGAGTCTGCATTTCCTCCCTGTGGTCGCGTGGGTTTCCTCCGGGTGCTCCGGTTTCTTCCCACATCCCAAAGACATGCAGTAGGTGAATTGGACACTCTAAATTGGCCCTAGGTGTGAGAGTGTGTGTGTGCCTTCTGTGGAAGGTTGGGCGCCGGGCTGGCAACTCGACACCGTAAAACTCTACTGCCAATCATGAGCAGACAGATGATCCACTGTGGCAACCCCTAACCGGAAAAAGCCGAAAGAAGAAGATTAATGGCTACATGTTGAAATGTTGGCAATTGAAATGCCGAGTGCTAAAAAGCTGAAAAAAGGACCAAAAACCTGGAGAAGAGTGAATATTGAAAATTGTGCTTCTCCTTAAAACTTCCATACCCCTGAGCTTATATATACCAGCTCACCATACATCAGGAAAAAGGGAATATTCCAAGAAATGGCATCTCAGACTTAGAATATGCATGTCCACTCTTTCGACCATTTAGTCTCCATGTTTTAGGATTCACTCTAGTGGGTCCTGACATTTCACATGGTTTCCCTATTAACAACCTAACATACACTGGAAAAAATTATTACGCAAGTAACAATCATCCTGCCATCAACACTAGCACTGTCACCACTTCATTCTGATGACATAGGGTTTGGTATCTATGATGTAATGAAATAACCTGATATGCAAACCTCAGCAGACAGCATTAAATTATTTCTTAATTATCAGAACTAAAAGTGGAGAAACATTGCATCTTAAAAAAAGAAATTTGCTCTATCGTCATTTCCTGTCCAATCAGCTCATGAGAAATGCAAGTTGGAATATAGCACCACTACATCTTTAAATATGTAGAATTTCTTCCACCAATTCAGTTAAGTACTTGAATACCAATTTTACTGAACATTACAGCAGAAACAGTATGTGTATATTTAGCAAGAGTCCCTAAGTAAAAAACACTTTCAGCAAAACTATAACAAAATGTACTTATTCCTTACATGCTGCCAGGTCTACTTACTGCACAGAGCTCAGTGAACAGTGAGGCATAACTTATATACAGTAAGTATATATACTGTATGAGTAACTACTGCAGAAAACAAAAAAAAATATATAAAATTAAGATGGAGTGCTCTGATGAACAGTAAGAGAAGGCCATGCACCACAGCATAGCCCACACATAGCACTGACTGCATCAAGTATACTCTATATGTGAGAAAACACTAACCTTAATGTCGTGATCCACAGTTGTGGATTAAATACTGCCTCTTTACCTGTGCAGCCGTATACAGTGCATGAGCCTGTTGCATGGGTCCCTTACTACTGCTGCCAGCTGGCCAGCAACACTGTCATCTTTTGTGGTAGGACCTGTATGTGGAGCTGCAGTAACATAATAGGACAGTTCACCACCAGACTGGTGCATGATCGTACTGAGCAGAATGCAACAAGTGGTAAATATCTTGCATACAGTAGCAAGGGCATACTGAAGTGCAGCCCCCAGACTCATCTAGGCAACAGAAACAAGTTTTCATCAGGGCAAACACTCTATCAGTGCTGATAGATGTCTGGGATAGGGCAGTGTTATACCTTTCTTCAGCAGCTTCCTTCAGGTTCCTCACAGGCGTCATAAGCCATGACTCCAGTGGGTAGTCTGCATCACCAGGGAAAGATGAACAGAAGGAGAAGACACAAGAAAGGAAGGATGGTTTAGTAGTAAGCATTGCATTTTACAAAGAGTAAATAATTAGAAGATTACAATTAAAGTTTCCATTCACCAACAAGGTGACCACAGGGCATCCTACAATGCAAAAAGTGGCAGCAGAGTAAGTATGTGTACTAGATACAAGAATCACTGGCACTGCTAGGATACTGGGCCAACATGGTGATGCATCCCCACATGCATTACAAACTATCTGGCAGGTGATTGAATGGTAGCCCTTCTTATTTCAGTATCAATCCCCCTGTGGACCAGATGGGGTCCTAATGGCAATGTGGGTGCAATCTGTCACACCAAGGACATCACAGAAATGTGCCATCCATAAAAGGCACACATGGTTTGGGCTCATCCTGAGGAGACAGTGGGAAAGAGAACTACTGATCCACACATGCCAAGAGTATATTGAGGAACTGCTGCAGCACCCTCAAGACAGAAGCCAGAGAACTAACCTATGTGTCCCCAGTCAGTCATTGAAAGGTCCCTGTGGCAAGTATAATGAGGACTATGCATACCTAAGTGTCATCAGGTATAGGAAGGCCATTCATGTCCCAGTTCTCATCTGTGGACCATACATACGTACTTAATAAGCCCTTAATATATATATATATATATATATATATATATATATATATATATATGCCTTCGTGGCTGGCATGTGCCATTGAGCATCTTGAATTTTGGCTCGGCAAAGACAAGCAGCTCATACTGAGAAATAAGTAGGCTAGCAGCAGCGAGAAGCATCTTTACCAAATGCAAAGTAAATAGAAAAGGCTTGATTTCATCTTTTATAAGACATCTGAAGACAGTGCAGAAACACATCAAAAAAACAATTATGAATCACAAACAGATGGGAAGAGGGCTTATTAGTAAAAGACGTTTTACATCATTTCTCATTAGAATCTCATTGCTCCTTCATTTGTCTAAAACAACAACAACAAAAAAAACAACAGAAGTCCAATGCCGAACATACTTTTATTGAAGAAACAACACAAATAGAAAGGCAACACTTTTGAGAGTATTACTCTCTCAATGCATACAGAACACTGCATGCTCTCTTCTTTTATATAAGAATCAGCCAATCAGAATTAAAAGTAAAATTACATGATTTTAGACAAAAGTCTAATAAATGTCTATAAACAATTAACTAATTAATAGTCCAGACATTCCATCTAAAACAGCAGAATAAAAAGACCATATATAAAGAAAAAGACATAAAAACATATACAAAATATATAAAAAACATATAAACGGGTTTATAAGTATACGAATCCTCAAAAACATATCCTTCATTTGCATAAGTTTATTTAAGGCTACCACATGTGAGCTCAAATGGCTTCTGTGAATCACACCTTGGCTGCACTCATGTAAGGAGGGGGCAGATTGCTGTTACATGTAACAACCATGAATAATACATAAATATAGTAACACACACCAAGAGCTCTACAGCAAACCACCCCCTAGATATGACGTCTAAACCACAAAACATCAAGTTGCTGCCCTGCACTTAAAGACAATGCAGTTTTAATGCAACATGACACAGGATTACACTGGTCTCTGGTCATAGCAGGTTTATGTGTTTAAAATTTAGATGCTAAGAAATTCTTCTTGAGAACAGGGCAGAGCTCTGGAGGTGAATCTTGAGTCTTGTGTGCTGAGCATACTTCTTCATGTCTGAGTATTAAAAGTCAGTACAGGCCTTTAAAAATACAGGGTCAGAAACAGGAGCACTTTCTTATTTTTCATAATAGAAGTTCTTTACATAGTGGACTACATACAGATAGTGAAATGGGGTGTTTGTCTGGTCTTAGTTATTTAATTATGCTAGTACCCTTAAATGGGTCTACATTCATGAAGAACATCAGTAAATTAGCCATAATTCTTTATAGAACATGAATCTTTTTCTGTTCCATGTACTTCTATTTGCAGAAAAAAATATTTAGGAGTACAAAGTATTTTACAGCATTGAAATCTGTAAAACACTTAAGGTAGCCACACAGATGTCAGCTGTTCTTTTTTTTTTTCTGTCACACTGTGTTTGTATGTTTTTGTATCAGCTTTTACATCTGTGCCAATGCTTTGGATGCTGTTCTGTGGTGGCTGCTGTTATGCTCTAGTGCAAGATTAGAACAGTGAAAGTGCTCAACAATACTTTGTCAGCCACCTTTCTTGCATCAGAGATGTGCTTGACAAAAGTCTATTTTTCCTCACTTTGGAGCATAATTGTGGTGACCTATGTACTATGTAGAGAATTATGATCGGGTCTCTGATCGTAACTAAGTTGTTATGTGGGCATGGATTTCATGAAATTCACCCTGAGAGCATTTTTCTCCTCTCTCAAGGTGAGTCTTGATAATATACAAGTCAAGAACATATAACAAATAGTCATGATGGGATAGACTAGATCATAATTTTTTTGTAATGCACAAAACTTTATCTATTCCATGTACTATCAGTTTAAAAAAAAACTTGCAGGAATACAAAATGTTTTACAGCTGTGAAAGACATAAGACTATTTAGTGCTGCCACATAGACAACAGGCAGAAGCAAAGTGTCTCTCTGAGCTGAGGAACAAAGGCTTTTAAAAGCTGTTAGACACTTGCTGTATCATCTTGTGTTTAAAAAAGTGTAACAGAATGACGTTCTAGCAGCTCTTCTAGCTTCTCAGTGTTGCTCTGTGGTGGATGGTACTGGCTGCTGTTTTGTTGAAACATCTGAGCCAGCTGTAAGTGAAATGGTGCCCAAGGCAAAGGCCTCTACTGGTCCTCCCCCACCACCACCACTGTCCTCCCTCATTTCCCTAATTCTTTCAGTATTCATTCTTTGAACATTCAATAACTGGGCTACACTGCATTTTGATAACTGTGGAGTAATAACTTAATTAAGATGGGGATCTGGGTGCTGCTTGGTCCCCAGAAGCCAACTGGCTTCTAGGTGTTCTGAGGTCCATTTTAGAGTTTTTTTCAGCCTTTTGGCGTAATGTAGGTCTGAACAAAATATATAACTAAGGAAAGAAATTCAGTTTTAACTTTGCCTTTTGCTGCATACTTTCAACTCACCCTAATTGGCCACAAGAATACTAACAACTGTGGAAAAATAGTGAAATTAAACTAGATGTCTAGGAGCCCAGAAAGCCATGTAGGTATAGATGCTCCGAGATTCATTTTAGAGCTTTTTTTCAACTTTTTGATGCAATCATAGCTTTAAAATCCACGAGCAAGGAAAGATATTCAGGTCTTAATTTTTTTCTCTCAAAGAAGGGAAAATAAACTGTCTAACAAAACAGCAGTTCACAGTAAACTGAGAAGACAAATGCTTGTGAGAATAAATTTAAATCATATCTAGGACTAGTGCCTACCTTCATTAACCCCTCTAAAATAAAAAAAAAAGATAGTCACCTTCATTGTATCTCTTTGGTGTTAGATTGGGATGTTAGCGCACATTGTCACAGTAATATAGTTTCAAGTGGCTACTGTCACACAAATATTCAGCATGCCTCCTCACCCCTACTTCCAAATGCAGTCACCTTCTAATTACCATTCAGATATCAGACTGAGATGAAATTGAAAGAATAAAAATACATCAACGTATTTCAACCTGTTGCTGTCAGATTATATAAACAGCATGTACATTCATGTCAGGACCTAAACCAGCAACAAAATGAAGCCGTTAGCACAGCAGATTCCCTGTCATTTGAGTACTGGGATGAGCTGTTTGCTGCTCTGGTTGTGGTTCAGTTGACAATAACAACTTAAACAATTTGCAGCAAGCAAGTAACCCTGTTTCAGACTAACTGAAAACAAAACAAAACCATTCTCTGCAAAACAGTTCTCCTATTACCCCAAGCAGAAAGGCAGCAATCATTATGAAATGTTTACGCTATAGTAACAGCATGCTCAGGTACAAAACACATGTAATTCCAATCTCAGAGTTTCCAGTGCAGCACACCACTGAATTTGACTTCACAGCTAAAAAAATAGGAGGCAAACTTAGGGACATTCTGCAAAATTGGGAATTTTTTGTTTTGCTTTGCTCTGTAGTTAGGATAAGTATATATGTAAATATGTACCCTCTTTATCCATTTCTAGGTCATAGTGGAGATAGAGACAGGGAGCCAGAACATATCCAAGCATGAAAGACTTGAAAGATAGGAAAAATAGACCAAAAATGTGATACACGTCCATCTACTCGAGTCTATCTTTATAAAAATATTATTTTGAATGAAATAAGCTTCATTGTAATTTATTTTTATATATGTGCATATACAAGCATAAACATTTTTCTGACT
>NC_056741.1:1268038034-1268048034 GCF_019279795.1 Protopterus annectens | reverse complement strand
CCCATTTATTTTCCTCTTTCAATATTCTTTCTGTTACACACTCTCTTCCCTTCCTCTTCTGTACTCCTTCCTTCTTGCGATCTACTATACATCTACTATCTTGCTTACTGCACTTAGTGTCTTCTCGTATTCCTCTCTTATTTCCTAGTGTATCATTATCTTTAAATCTCTTTTACCTGCTTCTTCTCCAACTTCATTTGACCTTTATTAGCCTATAATATCAATCTTACTGCAAGTTTATGTTTCTCCACCTGTTGTACCTTATTACTTCTTTCTCCAAAATATTCAAATATACTTAGATAATTATGTATAAATATGTATGTTTTTTGCCTTTCTCTAATGCAGTCATGCTTTGTTCTTCTATTGTTCTGAATTGTATAAATCATTTTGACTTCTTTTCTACTTGTATGTTTTCAAGATCATATATGTACAATTTATATTATGTCTTAAGGAGCTTTGCTCCCCGGGCCTTCACTAAAAATGGGATTTACTCCCAATCAGACTTGATCAAATGTCAAATAAATAAAATAAATAAATAAAATGTTGCCCTAATCATACCCATTATAAAATACAATGTACCCGTTGGCATGTATCTAGCCAGACTCATTCAAAGACTGGGAAAACATGGAGATTCATAACAAAAAAGACCTCTTGTCTCAAAAATCTTTGTTACCAGGACAGATTGGTACTCTGTGTCATATAGGATCCTGGAGGGAGATCTGCACTCCCTTAATGTACCCTTAGTGATCCTTTTATCATTAACCTCCTTTTTCTTGATAAATTCAATAGTGCAGCTAATACTAGATCAGGAGGTCTCAAGCTACATAAAAGAAATAAAACAGTATGAAAGGATAGGTTCATCCCCAGTACCTCCCCCTGCTGTGGAATAGGTTCCCCTTGTAGGTCAAGCAATGTGATTCCTTGTGGTCTTTTATCCATAGCTTTGTCATCTGGATGGTTAACCTTACATTTACCCTGGGACTTACAGTTCTTACTCACCTTGTAATGGGTGGCAGAGCCTTAGGGTGGTTATTGGCAATGCGCACTTGGCCGCTGGTCTAATCTTATATGTCTTATTAATCTATGATCCTAGAGGCATTTGAATCAATGAATTTTTAACTCCTGGGTTAGGAGCAGTCTTTTGTTACCTGAGGGCATCCAGCATAGAAGTTTTTATTTTATTTAATGTTAGTTAACTGAATAGGTGCACTGGTGCAAGACCCTTTTCAGCCACTTCCCTTGCCTTATGGCAAGGACAGTACAGGTAACATAGAAGCATGATAAATAATCAACAAGCTTATTACAATAATATAAACAAAAACTATACATTAACACATATATGGTGTATTTAAAGTAATAAGCATAATAATGTAAGTTCTACAAACATGGAGTAGACAGGAAAAATATAGTGTTAGAATCATAAGTAAAAAAGATCCGTCAACGAAAAACATTGTGAGTTGTACAAATTAGTACAGTATTTCTAAACAGCTAGATAATCTGATACATAAACAGGGCTATGGAATAATGACACTTAATATTCTAGCCTATATCTCTGAAACAGGCACACTTGTTTTCTTTAACTAGATGTGATTTTAATATTTTCTTAAAGAGGGAAAGATTGAATAATCAAGCAATATTTTCAGATGGGTCATTCCTGGAAGCTGGAAACTATTTGTTAATTTTTTTTTCATGAATTGCTTTTATGAATATGGAGGTCTGAATTTTAAACTGTTGCTATTTCAAAGTGAATATGTGAAATTATTTACAGGTAAGTAGTTTATAATTGGTGGGCAAAGTCTGTCTTTCGGCAGTTTTAAAGAGAAGAAATGGGGCTCTATCTAAAATGTTACCATTTTGCAATTCATATTGAAAGGCAGTTGCATTCAGTGCAGCTATTGAGGTGAATGAATGTAAAGATCATATTAACACTGATAGCAATAAATTAAAATGTTCAGCTATAAATAACTGAGAATAATGTAGCCCACCTTAAGTTGCTGTGAAACTTTTAAAGTTATCTGCAATATCTGATTGTGAACGAATATCTAAACATGTTGCAGGATACCAAGGTAACACGGTTGTTTTCTAAATGTAACTAAGGTTTCTTTGGGGTCAGTGATGCTAGGAGTTGAAACTTGTGCTAATCTTTTTGAAGTACCAAAGATCATAACAGTAAATGTAGAATTATTACTGATTAGTTTGTTTGCAACAATCCATTTTCAAGTTAATGAAAACGTATCTGGTAAGGCTGTATTTAGTTTGTTTAATGCTTTATACTGTTATTATATTAACATCTCAAAATTTTTCATTATTCCCGAAAAATTGTGCTTTAGTCTTGTCCATTCCCAAGTGGCCTCCTAGTATTTGTCATAGCATCACTAGGTTTCTGACAAAAATTGGGTGCTAACAGTTAATACACTTCTTTGTGTCTCTCTTCTTATTTATTCTGTACAAAAGTAACTTTGTAAGTCTATTCATAAAAAGTGAAAGATTTTGTTTAACTTCTTCCCCTAAAACTGTAGCTGCATTTTCCCCTCTTCTGCTCAAACTGTCATCCTCCTGTTACGGCTTATTAAAAATTGTCCACATATCTTGGGGGTGATCTAACCTTGGCATTTCTCAGACGGTACAGCTTCCTCTCCAATCATAGGTTCATAAGTTCATAGGTGTGTACTAGGCTAATGGACCTGGAGCCTTTAGAAGCCTATCCCATAGGATTACCCTGGCATCGTGCCACCCAACCTTAGTTCCCAGTGCCTCTGTCGAGTAAAACCACTGGAGTGATCCCTGGGGTGAATTTTCCATCCACTCATCAAGATTTCTCTTGAAGAGGGCCAGTGAGGTGTTCTGTTTGACATGTATGGGAAGTCTATTACATAGCATGGGCAGTCTCTGGGTTATGAGTCTGTCCCTCCAGCATGTTCTGTTGAATATGGTAACGGGGTTGAGGTCTCTGGAGTGTGTGGTGTGGAGGGATTGGGATTTCTTTAGATGTAGCATTTCTAACAGAGCTGGGTCAGACATGTCTATGTAAGTCAAGCAGAGATCGCCTCTAGGTAGGCGATATGAGACAGAGAATAGTTGGAGTTTTTTTAGTCTGTCCATATAGGACAAATGTTTAAGGCCTAAGCTCCTCTTAGTGAGGTACTTTTGTGGCCTCTCCAGTTGTTACAGGTGTTTAGTAAGGTACATGCCAAATGGGGCAATGTACTCAATGACTGGCCTAATGAGGGAAGAGTAGAGGGAGACAATGACCTCTTTCTTCCTGGATGCAAAACCCTTAGTAATGAGATGTGCCACATAGAAGGACTTTCTAACCACAGTGACAATGTGATGGTCGAAAGAGAGGTTGCTGTCAACCTGTGTTCCCAGATCTCTTATAGCACCTTCTGTGCTCAGTGGACCTACCATCGATGTGGTAATTCATGGGAACCGGGTTTTTCTCAAAGAGGATGATGACACATTTTTTTTGCATTGAGCTTAAGGCTATGGTTCTGACACCAGTCATTGGTCTCAGTGAAGCCTTTCTGCAGGATGTCAACATCACTCGGGGAGTTAATAATAGCTCCCAACTTGCAATCATCTGAGAACTTTGTCAGCCAGAGTCCCTTCATGTTGGCCTGAACTTCAGAGAAGTAGATACCAAACAGGGAAGGACCCAGGACCGAACCCTGTGGGACTCCACTCATGACTGGTCGTCAGTCTGACTTGGAGTCAGCTACTTTCACACTGTAGGCTCTACCCATGAGCCAGTTTGCAACCCACCCAGTGATATAGAGGTTGATGCCTAGCTTAGTGAGTTTTTCTATGATTCCTGAGTGGGGAATGGTATCAAAGGTCTTGGCCAGATCAAGGTAGGCTGTATCAACCACCTTGCCTTCATTTACAGCTCTGGTGACTGACTCAAAGAAGTTGACCAAGTTGAGCAGGCATGATCTACCCTTCATAAAACCAAACTGTGTGGGATCCAGAGTTTGGAGATTCCCTATATCCTTGTTCATTAGATCCATGATGATGCGTTCCACAGCTTTGCATATCAGACTCATCAGGCTAATGGGGCGATAGTTCCCAAGGTCTGCAGTTGCTCCTCTTTTGTGGAGAGGGATGACTGTAGCAGTGTGCCTTTCGGTAGGGACAAAGGCTGAGGTGAGGCTGTGATTGAACAGGGCACACAGATGAGATGCCAGTTCACTCTGTAGTTCATGTAGAACACAGCCAGGGATATTGTCAGGTCCCATAGAAGTTGTATTCTTGGCCTTGGACAGTGCTGTTTTAACCTGTGCAACAGTAATACTGGGTGCCTGGCAATCTACTGGTATTGTGACTGGTCCCTTGGGGGGGAGGGTAAAGTTGGCACTGAATCTGTCAGCCAGTATATTGGCAATATCTGTTGGCATGGTATAGGAGGTACCATTGTGCAGTAGCTCAGAGCAAATCTGGGTATTGCCATGGAGATTCTTTACATAACTATATAAGGCCTTGTGGTTGTCTTTACTATCTGCTGCATTTCTGTTTTCATAGCTAAATTTAGAGGATTTGATGAGGGATCTCAACTTTTTGTTGAGGCTGATAAGGGAGTTTTTCCAGTCTTAGGACTTCACCTTATTCCGTATTAGTTTCCTCCTTCTGTTGTAGAGTTTGTTTATGGCAGGGGACCACCAGATTGGCTTCCTTTTTTTTGGAGGAGAGCATCTTGGTTCTATTGGGTATGGTGAGATCCATGCATTTGTGCATGTGTTTGTACAGTGCATTGGTGTATGATTCGACGGTCATGCAACTGATCTTCATTTGAATGGGTACTGTGAAGTTAGCCACCTCTGTTTTTAGGACCCCAAAGTTAGCTTTGGAGAAGTTTTTCATGGTGGTTACCTTTGCGGGGGGGGGGGGGATTGGAGGGATGTGGATTTCCAAGATGATTAGTTTGTGGTCAGATCTAACCAGGGAGGAGTTGACTGTTGGTGTAGAGCAATGGTTGCCCATGTTAGTAATGACCAGGTGAAGGATGTTGCTACCTCTAGTGGGGGTAAGAACGAGCTGGTCCAGGGCATTGGAATTAATGAATTCCAGGAAACATTGGGCAAGTGTATTAGTACATGAGTAGCTTTCCCAGTTAATGTAGGGGTAGTTGAAGTTGCCCAGTATGAGAGTGTTAGGTTGGACCCTAATATTCTCCAGGGTGCTTAGGAATGTGGAGTGTGAGCCTTGGGACATGGTTGGGAATCTATAGCAGGCTACAACCTGAATCACTGTCTTACCTAATGTTAGCTGCACCTGAAGTATCTCAGATGCGTTATGTTGGGCTACCAGTCTGGAGATGTGCACATCCTTTATGAATATGGAAACATCACTGCTTTTGGAGCTTCGGACCATGTTCTGGGGCAGAAAGGTGTGGAATGAGTTATAGCCTGGTAGTGCAGGGGGTGCTTTCTGCTGCCTTGAACCAGGTCCCTGTTATAGCACAAATGTCGATGTTCTCCATTTTAAGGAGTGCTTTGAGCGAGTGCATTTTCAGATTTAGACTTCTAGCATTGAGCAGCATGACCCTCAGATTGCATTTGTTTGTAGCTGTTACAGTGGTAATTTGGTCTTTGCAACACCACCAAAAAAAGCACTATAGGGGTGGTAAGAGCCTTGGCCAGTATCTGGAAGCCCAGGGTGACAGATGCAGGCCATCTCTGACAAAGCATCGAGGTCTGTCAGTCGCGTCATCCCAGGCAGACAGATACTGGATCCCCTTAGAATGATACCAGAAACTTAGCCAATAGTTGAAATCAGTCATTTTCTGCTTGTACTGTGGTATCATTCTGGGTGATGTTAGTATGCTGCTCAGGGCTAGCATCATACCCACCTGGGCTACATAATCCAAGAGCTTCGCCATGTCTCTTTTCATGTAGTCCAGGGAGGTACATCTCAGGTCATTCACACCCACATGTACAATGACAGAGTCATATTTGTACCTGTTATTGAGGGACCTGAGTACATGCATTATGTGGCAGATCCTAGCACCTGACAGGCAGCTGACTGTTACTTTCTCCCTATTTAACCTAGTGAGTGGGACATCAGTGTGCCTCACTATCACGTCATCTATGACTAGTGCGCTGGGCATGCTGTTTTGCCTTACGGGCTTTGTTTGAGTGGCACACTGTTTAGGAGAGTTATGTGTCTCGTGATTAGTGTTGTGTTGTGGTAGTTGAGTGCGTCTCTGCCTTGGAGGTCCTGCTGTTTGAGTAGATTTTTATTGAGAGCCTCCATGAAGGTGGGTATGCGGTTTGTGTTTTTATGTGAAGGCAGTGCTGGTATGTGTTGTGGAGGGGGCTATGTGTTCCATGTGGTGTGGTGCAAGTGTTGACCTTCTCCACATGCACTGGAATCTGAGTGAGTAACCCTTCTCTAGGAAAGGTGGCTCCTACCGGTATAATTTAGTGTCAGTTGCTATTTCTACCTTGTTCATTTTTTTCTAGTTCCTTTCCTTTATTAACGTGATACATAGAACCATCCTGTTTAATTTTAAGGTTCCTTAATTTCTACTTTTAGTATTTTGACCCTCAAAAATCTAACCATAGTTTAAGTACATGCTTTAAATCACATATTTGAGATTTTACTGTTTTGCAAAATGTTGATCTATGAATTTTTGAGCTTATGCCTCTGAGGTAACACCATCTTGAGCTAAGAGTTCTTTTTTTGTTAACTTTATATTATTCCTGATATTCAGTCACTTCAGTGTCATTAAATGCCTTTAATTGTTTGCCAGATAGCTACGCTGAGAGGATTCTGGCCCAGTCACTCAATATCTGTCCTTTCGATTGGGCATTTGGGTTCTTCCTCCCTCGTTAGTTGTTTAAGAGGTGGAACTGGTCACCATGGCAACATACTTGGTCACTGCCAACATCCCCTTGGCTGTAGCCACTGTCATTTGCAGCAGGTGCTATACCGCTGTCATCTTGTAACAACACAGATATATGCAGCCACAAAAGCAGAACTCCCAGTCCACACCACAACACTGCTGTCTCCTCAGTTGAGGAATATCTTTTATGCTCAGATTTTAAATACTGAAAGGTAAACTCTGGATCGTTATTACCATAGAAATTTATATGCCAGTTTTGCCCACTGTACCCACCTATGTGATATCAAAACAAAGCAACAGAGGAAAAAAAGCAAAGTAGCAGTGGTAACTTGTCCATAAAATCATCTCAGTCCACTCAAAACCCATGCCTTTAATCATCCTTTTTTTCTGAACTCCCAAAAAACATCTGTCATTGTTGGTAGTAGTCGTTTTTTCTTTGTCTGTAGCATGCAGTAAATTCACTGTATGCAGCTGAGCAATGCCCATGAACATTTCTCTTTTGCCCTCATGTGGCACTGAAAAATAGGAACTTGCTGATACACTTTATTTCAACTTTTGGAGACTCCTACAAGATAGTTATCATCACCACAAGGCCTACAAACATTGATTTGCAATACATTTTCTTGTTCCTTTTGCTACAATGCTTACACTGAGGGTGGTTGCTGCCTGCTCTATTACCAGGCGCCATCTTAGAGGCCATATGGTTTTCAGCGTTTTGTTCTTATTTTTAAATATTTTAAGTAATTCTGCACTTTATTTCCTTCCTTGTCAGTCACAGCACTAATTTTACATACTTACAACTTCTTGGTTGTTACTTTAAGCTATATGCTTGGAACTCATTCTGTCTATATACATAACATGCTTTGTCCAATGCCTTGTTCTAATAATCCGCTTCTGACCCAAGCATGTGTGAGTCTACATAAAAACATACTGGAAGCAGTGAATTGGGCAAATCTCCATGCTCACTGTCTTGTTTCTTTGTTTCATTTCAGTTACATGCATGTCAAATGACTTCTGAACTCTTTGGTTTCTTTTGAAAATGTGCATTATGATTCCTCATCAGGGCCAGTCATTCAGTGGTGTAAACATTAGATTTAGGTGATTTGGTCACATTGATTTATCTTGATGTGACACATGACCTTATCTAAAAATGAGAAAAAGGAGACTGATTATGATGATTGTTTGTGTCTTTCGGCTTTTTCCCGGTTAGGGGTCGCCACAGCAGAACTCCGGTCCGATAATGATTGGCAGTAGATTTTTACGTACTGGCTTACCGGGCCTAACGCACAACCTTCAATGAAGGAACGCCCATTCACACATGTCACCACACAGAAGACGATCTAACTGAGAATCGAACGGGCAACGTCTAACTGTGAGGCAACAACGCTACCGCAGCACCACCACCGTGGTGTAGACTGGTTATGATGATATGGTTGATTTTTTTTTTCTGGCTTGTATTATGCTTGAACCTTGGTTTTCAGGACAAAAATCTTGCCTCACTCTGTCTCTCTTCCTCCTTAAGGTTGAAACTGTTAAATAGCTTAACTGTTTTCTTGCTATAACATGGGACATTGTATATTTCCATTTTTTTCAGCAAGTCCACCCATAGTGACATATGGCTTAAATCAGTGAATCCAAAAACTCCAATTTTTTTCTGACAAATTTCCATGAAACTTCAAAGTAGTTGTTGGTTGTACTGAAGACATTTTGAGCTAGAAAATTGAAGGAAATATAGTTGAAAAATGAGTGGTTCAATGGAACGTAAAACTGAAATGATGATTATGAGAACAAGGTTCAACAACATTCGGTTCAGAAATAAAATTGTTTTAACATGAAAAATCACAAGAATGAGAAATGAGTACTACATTCCTGTTTTTAATTGAAACACAAGAAATTCTGAGTTTACTTTGTAGTGTCAGAGGAAGTGACACTGTAGAAGCTTACGTGGTGAAATACAAGGCAGAAATAGCTTGAACACTGCAAAATGCAGACAAACAAAAACACAGATTTTTTTCTGTCAAGAAAATTTAATTTTGATACCTTGCAGAATATGTACATATGAAAGTATGCACATTATCAAGATGAACAAGAGGTACAAAACATTGATGTTAACACCAAGACACTACTTCAAACTGCTCAGAATGCAATAATCACATGACACAACAATCACAGTAAGAATATCTCCCTTAAAGAAACAGATACCTTAATAGTTAAGTATGCCTAGATATGTGACAGAAGGTAGTGTGGCCGTGGTGGTGCAGCGGTTAGAGTTGCTGCCTCACAGCAAGAGGTTCTCTAGTTCGATCCTTGGCTCGGGTGCTTCCTGTGCGGAGTCTGCATGTCCACCCTGTGGTCATGTGGGTTTCCTCTGGGTACTCTGGTTTCCTCCCACATCCCAAAGACATGCTGTATGTATGTTAGGCAGAGATTGTCTCTGAGTAGGCGATATGCAACAGAGTAAAGCTGGAGTTTTTTCAGATGGTCTGTGTATGGGCATCTGTTTGAGGCCAGTAATCCTCTTTGTGAGGTATTTCTGCAGCCTTTACAGTTGTTGTAGATGTCTTGTGAGGTACATACCAAAGGGGGCATTGTACTTTATAATGGGTCTAATGAATGATGAGTAGATGGGAACAATGACCTCTTTTTTCCTGGATGAGAAACCTTTTGTGATGAGGTGTGCCACGTAGAAGGATTTCCTGACTACTGTGGTGATGTGATTATCAAAGGAGTTGAGTGGGATCAGGTGACCAGACAGCTGGAGGATTTTGTGAGAAAATTTTTACTGAATTTCACCATAAAAGACCAATCATATGTAGAATTGCATAACATTACTTCAGCATGTTGATTTGTCAACTGTATTACAATCCTTGTACCTTACATCAGTATGATTTAGACATTCTTTATTTATAAACAAATTATGTTACTCAAAAAGAAAAACTAAGTGTAATTTTTCACAAGATGAACATTACAAAACCTAAAATGTCTAGTGATGCAGTCTGTACAGTCCTTGACAGGTTTAGGTCCTGTTTATCAATGTTATTTTTTTCCATGTGTTGGAACCATTCAGCATATTTCTAATATGAATGGATAAGTGAAGTGCCTGTTAATTGTCAAATCACATATCACATCCCCTCTATATTATGTTATGGGTAGCAGAAT
>NC_056741.1:1267995534-1268033034 GCF_019279795.1 Protopterus annectens | reverse complement strand
CTGGAGTTTTTTGAGACGGTCAGTGTAGGGGCATCTGTTTGAGGCTAGTAATCTTCTTTGTGAGGTACTTCTGTGGCCTTTCCAGCTGCTGCAGATGTCTTGTGAGGTACATTCCAAAAGGGGCTTTGTACTATATAATGGGTCTAATGAGTGCCGAGTAGAGGGGAACAATGACCTCTTTTTTCCTGGATTAAAACCCTTTTGTGATGAGGTGTGCCACATAGAAGGATTTCCTGACTACTGTGGCGATGTGATTATCAAAGGAGAGACTACTGTCCACCTGGGTCTCAAGGTCTCTTATCACACATTTGGTGTTAAGTAGACTGCTGTTTATGTGGTAGTTCATGGGTACAGAGTTTTTCCCAAAGGGGATGACAATGCACCTTTTGGCATTGAGCTTGAGGCCATGCCTCTGACACCAGGAATCTTTCTCAGTGAGGCCCTTCTGTAGGATGTCCACATCATTTGGGGACTCGACTATGGCTCCTAGTTTGCAGTCATCTGTGAACTTCATTAGCCAGAGGCCTTCTGTGTTAGCCTGTACTTCAGAGAAGTAGATACCAAACAGGAGAGGTCCCAGGACTGGGTACTCCACTTGTCACTGGTTTGAAGTCAGATTTGGAGTCTGCAACTTTTACAGTGTGGGTTTTGTCAGTGAGACAACTGGCAACCCATCTTGTGATGTAGGGATTTATACCTATTTTAGTGAGTTTAGCTATAATTCCAGAAAGAGAGATGGTGTCGAAAGCCTTGGCCAGGTCAAGATAGGCTATGTGAACCACCTTACCCTTGTCTACGGCTTTGGTGACTGCCTCAAAGAAGTCGATCAGGTTCAGAAGGCATGATCTGCCTTTCACAAACCCGAACTGGGTGGGGTCCAGAGTTTGGAGGTTACCAATGTCTTTGTTTATGAATTCCATGATGATACATTCCATGGCCTTGCAGACCAGGCTCGTCAGGCTAATAGGGCAATAGTTCCCAGGATCAGTGGTGGCTCCCCCTTTGTGGAGTGGGATAACTGTTGCTGTGCACCATTCATGGGCACAAAGACTGATGTGAGACTATGACTGAACATGGTGCTTAGGTGGGGAGCCAGTTCGTTCTGAAGTTTGTGTAAAATGCAGCCTGGGATGTTGTCCAGTCCCATGGATGCTGTTTTTGGTTTTAGAAAGTGCAGCTTTTACCTGCATAGATGTGATTACAGGGACTCTGCATTCTTCCTGTATAGATATGGGCCCTTTATGGGGTGAGGGGGGGGGGTAAAGTTGGCACTAAACCTATCTGCCAGGATGTTGGCAATATCAGTTGGTTCTGTAATTTTCATGCCGTTGTGCTGTAACTCAGAGCAGATCTGGGTGTTGCCATTGAGATTCTTGACATAGCTATAGAATGCTTTGTGGTTGCCCTTAGAATCAGTGGCGATTTTGTTTTCATAGCTAGCTTTGGAGGATCTTATAAGGGATCTCAGCTTCTTACTGAGGCTGGCCAGGGAGCTCCTCCACTCATGGGATTTTACTCTCTTTTGCAACAGTTTCTTCCTTCTGTTGTAGCATTTGTTTATGGCAGGGGACCACCAGATTGGCTTCCTTTATTTGGAGGATAGCATCTTGGT
This sequence comes from Protopterus annectens, assembly GCF_019279795.1. Taxonomy (NCBI): domain Eukaryota; kingdom Metazoa; phylum Chordata; order Ceratodontiformes; family Protopteridae; genus Protopterus; species Protopterus annectens. Next base: position 1,268,031,422 of record NC_056741.1, on the reverse strand, counting down.
TCTATTTGGGATAGCACGATCCATGCACTCATGTAAGTGCTTATAGAGTGCATTTGTGTGGGATTCAGTAGTCGTAACTGTATTGCCCATCTGCATGGGTGTCATGAAGTTCGCTACTTCTGTCTTAAGAAGCATGAAGTTGGCTTTGGAGAAATTTTTTACCGTGGTTTCCTTAATGGTGGGTGGGGGCAGGATGCAGATATCTAGGGTGATTTGCTTATGGTCGGATCTGACCAACGATGAGCTGACTTCAGGTGTGGAATTCCGGTCACTCATGTTGGTAATGACTAGGTCTAGGATACTGTTGCCCCTGGTGGGGGTGTAGATAAGCTGATCCAGGGCATTTGAATTTATGAATTCCAGAAAGCATTGAGTGAAGGAGCTGGTACATGAGTAGTTTTCTCAGTTAATGTTGGGGTAGTTGAAATCGCCCATTATTAGGGTGTTTGGTTGAACCATAATATTTTCCAGTATATCAAGAAAAGAGGAGTGGGAATCCCTGGGCATGGTGGGGGATCTGTAGCAAGCTACAATTTAGATTGCAGTTCTGCCCAGAGTTAGTTGCACTTGGATAACCTTGGATGCATTATGCTGCGTAACTAGCCTGGAGGTGTGGATATCCTTAATGAATATGGACACACCTCTGCCTTTGGTGTTTTGGTCCAGGTTAGATGGCCGAAAAGTGTGGTATGAGTTATAGCCTGGTAATGCAGGGGTGCTCTCTAGAGCCTTGAACCAGGTCTCAGTCACTGCACAGATATCAATGTTCTCCATTTTAAGGAGTGCCTCGAGTGAGTGCATTTTGAGATTTAGACTTCTAGCACTGAGAAGCATTACCCTCAGTTTTTGCTTGCCTGTTCCTGTTACGGTGGTGAATTTGTCATTTGAACCTTGCCTAAAAAAGGCACTATAGGGACGGCAAGATGCTTAGCCAATATCCGGAATCCCAGGGGCGACAGGTGCAGGCCACCTCTGGCAAAGCATGGTGGTCTGTCAACCATGTCGTCCCAGGCAGATAGATACTGGATCCCCTTAGAATGGCACCAGAAGCTTAGCCAATTGTTGAAGTCAATCATTTTGTACTTGTACTGCGGTATCATTCTGGGTGTTGGCAGGATGCTACTCAGGGCTAGGGTCATACCTGCCTGGGCTACAAGATCGGAGAGCTCTTCCATGTCTCTTTTCATGTAGTCCAGGGAGGTATGTCTCAGGTCATTCACACCAACATGGACAACGATAGAGTCATATTTGTACTAGTGACCTGAGTGTGTGGGTTATGTGGTGGATCCTGGCACCTGACAGGCAGCTGACAGTAACCTTTTCCTTGTTTAGCCTGGTGAGTGCGCCTGACTATAGAGTCACCTATGACTAGTGTGTTGGGTACGTTGTTTTGCCTTATGGGCTGTGTTTTATTGGCACACTGAGTCTGTGAGCTATGTGTCATTTGGGTTGTGTTGGGGGGGTAGAGGTTGCTTGCGTTTCTGCTTTGGAGGTCTCTGTTGCTTGAGCAGATTATTATCGAGAGCCTCTGTGAATGTTTTTGTGTTTCTAAGTGTGGATTTTGGTGGTGTAGGTTTAGTGGGACTATGTGATGAGTGTGGTGTGGTGCAAGTATTTACCTTCTCCTCTTGACTGTCAAGTTCAGTCTTGGTTGGAGAGAGCTTTACCTCCAGTTTGGCTAGATAAGTCCATCTCGCACAGGTTGTGATGTTGGGTGGTAGGAGGAGAGGGTCATCTGTGTACATGAGGCAATTGCTACATTGCCCCAAGATGCCCAGATTCATCAGATAGACTAGAGAGAACACTGGGAGCTGATCCTTGGACATGCCTAAATAAAAAACTACTTTCCTCTAGAAAAATGAGGAAAGTGAATGTAAGAGCTGTTTTTCTCTAAGCAAGTGAGGAAAGTAAGTACAAAAACTGTTTTCCTCTAGGTAAAGAGGAAGGTTGAGTACTGTAGTAATTTGTAGCTTATTTAATGCTAACAAGTGTTGAGCAGGAATAAGCAAATTCAAGTGCTAAAACAAAGAATCTGTACCTGGATGTGTGAAAACTATAGACATAAATCCATGTCTATATCATTTAATTGAATGTTTAATTGAAAGAATCCCTATTTGTCAAACTGACTTAAGCGAAAGTTCAATTAAGCGAATGATCGTTTAAGCAAAATTCTTCCCAGGGAAAGGACATGGTTGGTCTTCATCGGGAATTTGCTCTTTTCCCCACTGTAGTGCGATCTCGGAGTTGGTATATTTAATTAGGGGGGATGTGGGGGCTGAAGCTCCCCACTTTGCAGAGTTTTAATTTTTTTTTTTTGTTACGGTTGGAGGGTGAGCAAATATTTTATTCACTCAGTTAAGCATTCAGTTAAGTAATATAGACCCACATACATCCTACCAGTGGATTACTGTGTGTTGTCCACAATTTGCTTCATTGCCCAGCAACTGAAACAGGACTATGATATCTGAAGTGCATTTGACAACAACACCATTATTGCCAGTCAGAATAAGTTCATTTTAAAGGGGCTTTGATCTAGGGAGTTCGAGGATAGAGGTATTAAACTTCCTAGCAAAATGAGCATTCCAAAACATCCCACCAGTTGAGACAGAGTTTGGATTTTATTCCAGGTTATTTTTGGTGCCAAAGAATATGAAAGACTTCAAACTGATAACAGACCTAAGTGCCTAAATACAGTCATACCCCAAACAACATTCCAGATGGTATTGATACAAACTGTTCTACCTTGCCAAAATGAATTGAATGTGCTTCCTCAGTCTCCAAGCTGCACACCTGCATATCAAAATAACTACGGAGTCAAGGAGGCTTTGGTCATTTCTGAGCTCTGAGCTCTCAGGAAGTTTGCTAAATGTATGGATGTGGTGGCAGCACACCAGTGATTACAGGGGAGTGAGAGATTTCCTCAGACTAGATAACCGGTTCTTGGTTGCCTCATACCTTGGAAAAGATAGTAGTAGTAAGAGAGTCCTTATTTCATTTATGCCAGGCCTTGAACATCACAATAAACACTGCAATATCCCAGCTGAAGCCATTACTCACATTGGTATTCATAATTTTACATTACAACTGGCATTATATCTACTTGTCCCCTCAGATACCACTTCGGTAAGTCTTTGCCTAAAGACTTGAAACTCATGGCTACAGCAACTTTTCAAGTTCTACATGCATGCTTTCACATGGAGATGTTGTGGCAGACTCTTATGATTGAACAGAATCAGTCTTCTGGTCCATTGTCAGATCAGATTCAGATTTAAAGAGTGTGCAAGTCACATCTTCACAGTTAGCTTCACACACCATGCTTGCCTATGGATATCCCCTTTTATCATTTGGTTTCCATGATGAGAGTTGCTATGGATGCATATACCCTAGAATGAGGTTGGACATTGTCAGGGCAGAAAGATTCAGTGTATAGTTATCAGTAAGGGGTCAATTTGTTCATAAACATCCTGGAGATGAGAGCAGTTGTTTTGACCTTGCAGAACTCATATTTCTGAGGAGGTCATATCGTTAGCCTACAGGCTGAGTCATTCTTCTGATGCCTCACATGTCATCCTCTTCTGTTACTGGTCCCACTGGCAAAATGGTCTTTATACCCAAGTTCATTCAGAAAGTGACCTCTGCAAGGTCCAGGTCATTTTTATAACTTTGTTTGGCTCCAGCAAATTTGGCTCCCCATACTGTGGACACACCTTTTGCAATCTGCTGCAAGCTATGTAGAGAAATGGGTCTAGTAGGGCATCTAAATCTGTCAACCTCCACTTCAGCTTTAAGTGTACTCTGCTTAATGGGTGTGAAATTTCATTTGTTAGTTGTTGTGCTCTATATGTCAAAGGACTACACATGGGGCATTTTGGAGGTGGATGGAGTTCTAAGACAGTTTATTAGTTGTGCTGAGAATTTTAATAGATACATCAGTAAGAAACATAGATGCATAGATTTTCATAACAAATACTGACCACTTGGACCCCTTCATTTGCAGTTTTGCCTACTTGTTGTAGAAGTTGAAGATCCTACTTAACAAGAGTTTATTTTTCTAAGCCCATCACCCACAAGAATCGCCTTTTTTACTTTATTCATTTGTTAACTGGATGAAATCCAATAGGCGTAAGCCTCTTTTTTAGGAGTGACCATGGGTCTCTGCCTGGTTTGGTTATTTGCTCAGTCATGCACTAGGCAAAGGCTGAGAAAATAAACTCTGGACTATAGGATGAAGCTCATTAACAGTTCATAGCCTTAATCCACTACACTAAAGTGCCAGATGGTTGTCAAATGTAGTGTTCAGCTCTTTTACCAATTTTAACTATAGAATCAGGTAGGCTATTTTTGTGAAATAATACTTCTCTTTGTAGCCCATCATTCACATCCACGTTACATCGTTAGTTGGTAACCTGTCCTTCAAATGCATCTTTTTTGAATGATGGTAGCCACTTGGAATGCACCAATTCTGTTAAGGTACTTTATAGTGCCTACTTTTTAAAGCTTTCCATAGTAACCTTTTCTAATATAACATGCTTTTAACACATTTTTTTTTTAATTTAACATATAAACAAGAAACACAAAAACAGCAACAGAGACACAGCACAAGTGGTAGCAATATTTAGCATAGTACATATTTTTATATTAAACATAAATGTTAAGTCCAGTTGCTGTGACAATGACAGGAATACATCTGTCAACTTTCCCCCTCAACCCCACCAAAGCTCAAGCTCACGGAGTCCAAGCAAGGGTTATGGGAAGGCGATGAGGCAACAGAATGTGGCTTTGTGGAATAAGATTGTCATTAAGTACTCCATGACACACACAGGGAGGCTCGTGTGTGAACTTGGTATACAATACTAAATGGCACATGAGACTAATGTTAGAGAAAATTAAAATGGATTTCAAGCATTCCAGATATCTGGAAGAAAAGGTTATGTAGAGGATATGGAATGTTGGATGAAAGCAAGTTGACATAACTGTAAAGAAAACTTGGGAGATGCACTTTGTTATCTTACTTAAGTTACTTTATTAGCAGGGATGGTAGATTTATATTTTTATGCAAGGGAAATGGTGAAATGCCATCATTTAAACTGCTGAACTACTAAAAAGATTGAGATTTCATGGAATTTGGTATTTAAGATCTGAACTAATTTAGCAATAATCCATGATTATGAGTGCAGCTATCACAGAATTTACCCATAGTTGGTGTGGTTTTGAGCACAAGGGCAAAGCTCCAAATCAGGGGCACTCTGGAAAATTCTGGGCAGGTGACAGGTATGGTTAGTGAGACTATTAACGGTCTGGCCATGCTGCAATTCTTTAGTGGCCAGATTTCTTTCTTTTGGGATATACTTGATTTGCAATGCACACACCGATTAAGATGTCCGATCAGAGTGCATATTTTTAAATAATAATTACCTTTATTGCATAATTCACCATAACGTCTTGCTAAACTTCCATTTAGCTTTGTTTAGTGTTCTCTATTCAAAATATGTTTTATTTTTTGCTTTTATATATATATTTTTATATATAATATATATATATATATATATATATATATATATATATATATATATATAAAATGTGTGTATGTGTATGTGTGTGTGGGACAAAATGTTTTAAAAGAGCTAAGATCATAACTGAAAATGACACACAACATTCATAGGTATAATTCCCACAATTCTTGAATAGTGGAATTTCACTTTTTAGCAAATGTAAATCAGTATCATTGAGATGTTAGGAGAGGTTTTTACCTACGTTAACAGTTTTTGAGTTTATTAGTTATTAGATGGTTTTGTTTGTCTATTCTGTTTGATGTTATTACTTTAAATACTGTACATATTGTGTTATTATAAATAAGCCCTTTAAATACACACTCTTACCCAGCATTCCCAAGAGCCACAGGATGTTTAGCATCTACCAGAACTACCATATGATCAGGTAGCAGGGACCTTAGATTAAAACTTTATCAAAAGGATAACAAGTAAAGGATACCATCATCTCCTACTCACTCACCCTTCCCAACACACACAGGTATGTGGTCATTTCAGTGTTACTTATCAAAATATTAAATCAAGTCCCTGAGATGGGAATAACACCCACATGGTTTTAAGCTTCCCAATATCTAAGGTAAGCATGCCACATGCTTTACCTCAGACATAGTGAAGTGTGTTTGGGCAGAGTCTGAAAGTTTTGCTATTCACCTCAAATTACTTATGAACAAAGGCATAGTATCCACATTTATAATGGATATCTAAGAGGTTATCTAGAAAATTTTATTTTACTTTATTTATATTTGTTTACCGGGGTTCTGTACTACCCAGTAATGACCATTTATAAATACAGCCCGAGTGAAAAAAGTGTCCACAAATATTACAATAAAAGTGGAAAATACAAAGGGAAAGTAGTTAGCAATAAATATATAATTACAAAAAATACGATATTTACTTGTTTGGATAAAAAAGTCAAGTCCAACAGATGAAAATGCTAGAAAACCAACATAATTTGTAGATTTGATAAGTATAGTGAGTGCATAGAAAAATAAACAGACATAAAGAGTGAGGGAATTACTGATGAAGATGGTGCAGTAAAAACTGGATAGGATTTAGGGTTAAGGTCGTGTGATCTTTATGTGAGCCGGAGCACTTAGCTTGCAGTTAAAGGTGGGGAACGAGATCCCTTCTAAAGTTGGTTAATTTAGTGTTTTCTGTGAAAGACTGAGAGATGGACTTCCAGAAAGAGGGAGGGAAGAAAGGAGAGAAGGAGCAACTATGGAGAAAATATGAATATTGGACTGGAGAGAGAGAGAAAAGGGGGGGGGCAAATTTGTGTTAATGTTAAGAAAACTGTAAGATTTTTTTTTTATATGGAGTTTGACATAGAATGAGGCAAAGGTTTCAAGGCATAGCAGCTTAAAGAGTTGGGTTCAAGTAGAAACTTGGATTTTTGCATAGCGGGAAGCCATTTTAATTTGTTAACTGTGAGGCAATGGTGTTCTTGAAGAAGGAAGTTAGTGATGAACCTTTTATTAGAGATGGTTTGATGTGTAGAGGATTTATGTTTGCAGGCTGATGTAATAATGGGAAATCCATACTCAAGCTAGGCTGGAAGGACTCCTTTGCCAATAGGAGATCTGTTGTCACAGGAGAGAAAATGAGAGATTTTAGTACAGTAACACAGGGGGTTTATTTTTGATTTGCTTTTGTATGCGATTGTTGTAGTTGGAAGATTGATCATGCAGAGGTATAGATATGTGAAGGAGTTTGTGGCTTCCATGATGGAATTATTTAAGGGCAATTACAGAATCAATGGGGGGTCAAAAATGCATTGACTGAGTTTTAGAAAGGCTAAAAAATATGCTGTGATGGAGTGGCCATTGTTAAAGTTTATTCAAGTCAGATGTAAGTCGTGGCCAGATTACAGATTTGGAGGGACTTTATTTGTAGATGACCAAGTCATCAGCATAAAGGAGTGGAGGAACTTGGGGAGGTTGTAAGGCAATTTGGTAATACATAGAGAGAACAGTAGTGGGGAATGAATGAAGCTATAGGGGGTCCCCTTTAAAATTTTGAGCTGTGTCAGATTGTGCTTTATCTATTTTTATTTTGAAGTGCTGTTTTCTAAGAAGGTTTTGAATCTGCGTAATATGTCATATTGCTAATCCTTATTTCTGCAAGTACATTTAAAAGATGAGAACATTCAGTCAGTCTAAGGCTTTTGTAAGATTAATAGTGATGTTACCCTTGCCTGTACTTTGGAGGGTGTAATCTATTAGAGTCCCTAGGGCTGTCATGGTGCTCCAGCCAGGCCAGAAGTTATGTCACTTGTGAGAGCTGTTAAACTTAATGGTAAAGTTGAGTGTTGACCTTTTTTTGAGGATCTTTACAAAAGTTGTAAGGATGGAGATGGGCAAAAAGTGGGAACAATTTCTGCATATTGTTAATAGAGACAAGAGACCTCACTAATGCAAAAACGCTTGCAGTCATGTAGTACAAGCTTGACAATATTCCTCAAAAACATTCAACTTTTGTGAGGAAAACCAGCAGTGGTGGCACAATGAGAAATAGTTATGATTTATAAAAGAAGTCTGAGGGAACTTTTGGAAGGTCTGAGAGCTCACATGAAATCTTACCAATGGCAAACTGCTGAAAGATGTATAGTCCATGCTGGATATGCAGGAACTGAAAGTTTCAGCTGTGTGACATAATTATAATGGTGAGGACAGTATCAAAGAGATCACTTGTCTGGCCTATACTGGTGCTATACAAGGATAACGCCCTCACCACAGCCCAGGTGACCTGAGTTGAATTAGTGGCTAGGGCACTTGACAGCACAGACAGGGAAGATGAGATGGGCAACTCCATCCTTGGTGGAGGGACACTGGTTCCCACTCAACTCATGTCACTGCTGTGATGACAGCACTTTGGCTGAAGAGCTGAAGCTCTGTAATGATGAAGGGAGCTGGACGTGGGAAGAGGTGGGCATAGCCCCCAGGTTTGTGATGGTAGCCACTGCTGGCACATGTAACAGAGCAGGCATGCACTGACTAGGGGGTAGAGGTGACCCTTGTGGTGATACAAGTGATCATATCACCACTGGGGACAGGGCTAGGGCATTAAAATTAGACAAAGCTCTCTTTGTTGGGATGCTGGTAAGATCACAAAGCTGGCTGGATGGCTGCCACCCCTCATTGGTCAGTGTAAATCTGATTAAAGGGAGGGTTGATGGTCGGCTACCATGAGGCAATGTGACTTAAAAATGATTGCCCATTTATTTAATGGAGAAATGGTACTTAAATACTTCAAATGGCAGCATTATAAATGGCACTACATACTGTGTTAATGTATTTATGAGGCCTAAATACTGTGTTGTTAACATTATTGTGATGGAAGAACTGATAGTTCAGTTCCTCACAATGAATGTCTGAATGTCACCTTTCTTCTAAAATCCCCTTTAAATGATCAAAGAAGATTCTTTGAAAATTAAATGCTATAGATATTAGAAACCCATCTAACTTGTAAGAACTTTAAAAGACAATCAAGAAATGACTAGAAACTACTTCTCCTTCGTTGTAATCATTTGGGCCTGTAGAAACTTGAATGGGACATATGTGAAGAAGGGAAATCTGATAGGCATTGGCATCACGACATACTATCCAGAAAATTAAATAATTGTTCAGTTTTCCTTATGGGAAAAGTACACTCCTGTGCAAGTATAGGATTATAATTCTAGTAAACAAATCAGACAAATGCATTGTATATCTAATGATCAAGAAAAGAAAAGAATTCCAAGATTCAGTGGAGATGAGGTAAAGCATGAATAATGCTAAAAATGATTTCTAGCATTCTACATATATGCTTTGTACTGCATCGTAGATGTACTAGAATTCATAGCAGCTTGTTATACATTCTGAAGCATTATCCTACAGGTATCTACTTTAAGCACACCTGGCCCACTTACATATGCTGTTTATCAAAACAAATAAATTTCAGGTCTGAATTTGACTGATATATGTGTGTGTGTGTGTGTGTGTGTGTGTGTGTGTGTGTGTGTGTGTGTGTGTGTGTGTGTGTGTGTGTGTGTGCGTGTGTGCGATATGGGTCTACTTTGACCCATCAAATTTACATTTCTTGAAACTTAATTAGGCGAACTCTTTTTCATGAAAGTGCATTTTTTTGAAAATGCACTTTCACAAAAAAGAAATTAACCAAAAAAACAACATAACACTAACCACATTTAAACAACCCCCCTGCACCCCCCATGTGGGGGGCTGCACCACACACCGCCCGCTACTTTTACATTCTCACTCCAAGATCGCACTACAGTAGGGAAAAGGGAATATTCCCTTATCCCTGCTGTGCCACAATCTAAGCAACAGCCCCCGTTGCTGTTTGCTTAGTTGCCTTTTCACAAAAGTGCATTTTCGAAAAAATTCACTTTCACGAAAAAGAGTTTGCCTAATTACATTTCGCTGAATGTATATATATATACACACAACACACACACACACACACATAGTATAATATAAAGGAATAGTTACTGGACATCATAGCAGTATTATGGTGAACTTTTCCTGCATTGCAAGCATCAAGCAACATGGTCATCTAGTAAAGCTATCACTTTTTTCTTTAATTTCTGTCTGTTTAGATGTTTTGTCTGTCTTACCACAAAAAGATAAATAGTGGTTGATTCCTCCAGATTTTAAATAGTTAGCTTGCCAGCACCAGACCTGTTTGTCTCTGCTGCCATATTAGGAAGTAATTTCAGAGTAAGTCACATTCCTTTAAATTAGCATTTTTTCTATGTTTATGCAGAATTCATTTACTCCTGTAACAAGGTAAACCCTTCTGTCAGACAAACTGTACAAGATTATTTACCATCTTGTATAGATCTATACCTTATTTTCGTAAGTTTTCTAAGTTAAAAAAACATGAAAGTCTGGTTCCTGCCTAACAAATCCTTTATTTACATTTCTAGAACATTTTTATAGATCTATGTGTGTCCCAGAGGATGCATTCTATAATGCACAGATATAGCTTACAACTGTACAGTATTTTGCTAAGTGTGCAGATTTCTGCCTCATATTTTTGTTCTGTCCCTCATAAAATTTGTGGTTTTCTGGAAAATCATTGGGGATTGCAGTCACTAAATAGTAACAGACATTTCAGTTTTCCTTCAGAAAATGCTTGCTAAAGCAACACTTGTTATTCTAGCAAATTTGTAAGCTTATATGAGCAATTTTTAAAACCTGTACCTATTTTGGGCCTTTGTCCTCCCATTATTTTTGGCTTTTAACCTAAGTAGAAAGAAGTGAGCAATACACTCTGCAATGAATGTGGGGCTACATGACTATGACAAGTGTGTCTTGCTTTTGAAACAATACTGATGCCAACATTACATAGCACCAAAACAAGTCCACTGTGGATATAACTGCACCATTTACAATTTCCACACTTTATGTGCCTATGTCCTTAAGTAGGGTTGTACCTGTGCAATTTATAGCTTCCACACTGATACAAGCCCGTGTCCTTATGTGGGTTTTTACCTGTACTATTTTGTAACTGCCACACTGGTATGTGCACATAACCTTATGCAGAGCTGTACCTGCATCTTTTATAACTGCCACACTGATACGTGAACATGTCATTATGTGGGGTTGTTCAGGTTGGTGCTGCAGTATGATACAGATGTGGCCTTTCCAGTTGCCCTTTCAAATTGCTACCACTTCCCCAAAAAAACTGAACTGCTCTCTACATTACTTAGAATATCTGGGAAGCTATAAAAAAATCCTCCAATTCTATTTTATTATCCCATTCGTATCTCTGTCACCTATACTGTAACTGACAAAAATTCCAGATATGTAATGTGGTTTATCAGTCCTGCACCATGCATCAACATCTTCACTCTTATAAACATTTTGTTGTATAAAAATATGTTTAAAATAATTTTGTCTATTTTTCACAAATTTCATTAAATATTTCATTTATGAAGTTAAGTTTATAATTTCTATCTCAAAACAAATCTCTTAATATTAATAAACTAAAAAACTGTGCCATTTAAAGTATGTTTAAACATCTGATGACTTAATTTCTAATGGCATTTTTCTCTGCATGGATTGTATGTGCACTGAATGCATGTGTGTGTAACTATTTAGAACTGAGGGTATTACAGAATCAAAACTGATGTTGGCATTTAAGAACAGTGTTGGTACTACTATAATTATAGTTGAAGCATAGCAGTTTAAGAGTGTGATTCAATATGTATTCAAATGTAATTTTTAAGATGACAATAATAAAAAGTGTTAGTGCATCTGCAAAACAACTCTCATTTAGTATCAAGTTTGCAAAAGTCGGAGCAATTACAGCACACACCACTACAGAAAAACCTTATTATTCAAAGCACAGTCCATAACTTATTAAAAATGTATTTCTTTTAATCCTGTGTTGACTGGGTTAGTCCTGACAGACCAGTGGTCTCTCTTCAGGGGAGACCCAAGGTGGTAGTCATACTGACTGGTGGAAATTTGGCCAGGGCACCAGAGAGCGTACCCTGTTTTTTTGTTTTTTTTTTGTTTGTTTTTTTTTTATAAGTGCCATGGGATCTTTTACAACCACATGAGCTACCAGCAGTTAAAACAGATGGGATAATGGAGCAATATAGATTAATGTTGTGGTTGTTGAACACTGTAATTGTTGTTAAAAACTTCTTAACATCTCCATGCTTGTTTCTTGAGAAAAAACAGTGATGAACTTCTGGGCAGAGAGCCTCATTAACATCTAGCTGTTGCTTTAAGGTCTGAACTGCAACTCTACAGGATGCTGTATTTTACAAAAATGAGGAAAAAATCTTACATTCTGCTAGGCATTGCACATTCCTAAAGCATTTCTGTTACCTTTTCCTTGCAAGTGACCATCATCTGGCACCAGATCCTGTCTTTGTTCATTGGGTCTATTGGACCCACCTTAGTGTCCCCCAGGCTCAACCTGACCCCCATCCAGGGATGCTGAAGAGATTGCAGACACTGGCTCAGCATCATATTTACCTTATCTGGGTATCTCAAGGTAGTTTTTCATTTTTCTTTTTGCACATTCCCCCAACTGTTTGCTGTTTTTCTACACGTTTATCTTATTTATTCGTCTTGCTTCATACTGACTGCCAAGTCTTTTTCCATTCTGTGTTATTATCTCTTTTCTGTCCCATCTTGCATACTGAGCCTTGCATGTCTTTGTGTCATTCACCAACAGGCACATATTTCATTTCAGGCCCCCTATCCCCACCATCTACAATACCATCACACTTCACACAGAGTATTTGAAAATGTCAGAGTATGTGAATAAATTGTGCATAAGGATGTAGCTGAACTAATGCAGACACCTGAAGAAATAAGCACGCTATGTAGTGACTGATGTTAATTCATAGTGAGCAATTTATTTTAAAAAAGCAGCCCTGATGCTTATGTGTTAGCTAATTTAACTACGCTATTTTTAGCCTTCCTTTTCATTTATAAACCAAAAGACTTAACAAAGGTTGAGTGCAGCAGAAAAAAGCCAGGGCACCAACAATTCCATGGCAGTGGTCAGAGGACAGAACGTTCTGTACAGTAAACGAAAGCCGCAGGTGTTTGAGTCTCTTTTGTGGTATTTGTTCTCCTGCAAAGTTAAAATGGAAATGCTAATGTAAAATAGATGGTTTAAAAGCATACTGTCAAGGGAGGGCAGCCAAATTCAGACACCAGGACTCGTAGCTGAGTATTGGATAAAAAAGGTTTCATAATTTCAATAATTTTGAGCCATGCTAAAAATACAAAAATGTTCCACTTTAGTCAGCAAGTAGAAATAAGTAGTAAAACATGATGCAAAAGGGAAAGAGCAGGGAGGTGTGATTATTCTGTCTCTTTACAGACAGTTAATGTATGAAAAACACATGATGGTCACGTGCTGATGATTCTGAAGCTATGGCACACCGAGAAGCTGAGAAGTCCTGGATACATTTATGTCGAACTTCTACTGGTTTTGAATATAAGCATTGGTAAGGGGGCTTATTCAGCCAGTGAATGTAGATTCTGAAGGTGTTATAGGAAAGCTGAGAGCTGCCTATTATGTATGCACTCTCATCTTACCTCATGGCTGTGTGTTACTTCAGTATTTGTAAATGTGCACATCTGGGCTACCGTTGTAGTGTTTCCACTGCTGCAAGATGGGAAAGAAAAGGGATTGTGAGCAAAAATAAAAAATAAAAGAAATGGCAGTTAGTCCAATAGAATGGAAAAGGTTAATCCTTAGAGAATGGACAGTATCTGTCAACATTCCATTTTTCCATGTTTTTATGTCATTGTTACAAACATCAATATTTCACCCATTTAGTACAGATTACTAGACACACACACACACACACACACACACACACACACACACACACACACACACACACACACACACACACACACACATAAACTGGCTAAGTTTCTGGTGTCATTCAAAGGGGATCCAGTATCTGTCTGCCTGGGACGACATGATCGACACACCACGATGCTTTGCCAGAGAGGGTCTGCACCTGTCACCCCTGGGATTCAGGTTACTGGCTAAAGCTCTTGCCACCCCTATAGTGCCTTTTTTAGGCAAGGTTCAAAGGACAAAATCACCACCATAATAGATACATGTATGCAAAATCTGAAGGTAATGCTGCTCAATGCTAGAAGTCTAAACCTCAAAATGCACTCTCTCGAGGCACTCCTAAAAAGGGAGAACATTGATATCTGTGCAGTAACTGAGACCTGGTTCAAGGCTCCAAACAGCACCCCTGCAATACCAGTCTACATCTCTTACCACACTTTTCAGCCACCAAACCAAGGCCAAAACGCTAAAGGTGGAGGAGTGTCCATATTCACCAAGGATAGTCACACCTCCAGTCTAGTTGCCCAACCCAATGCATCTGAAATTCTCTAGGTGCAACTAACACTAGGTAAGACTACAATCCAAATTGTAGCTTGCTACAGATCCCCCACCATGCCCCAAGATTCTCACTACACCTTTCTAAACATACTGGAAAATATTAAGATACAACCAAACACCCTAATACTGGGTGATTTCAACTACCCTGCCATTAACTGGGAAAACTACTCGGGTACCAATACCTTTTCCCAACGGTTCTTGGAATTCATAAATTCCATTGCCCTGGATCAACTAATCCATTGTCCCACCAGGGGCTCCAGTATCCTAGACCTGGTCATTACCAACATGGAAGATAGATGCTCCACACCAGTGGTCACCCCCTCATTGGTCAGGTCTGACCATAAGCTAATCACCCTTGATATCCACATCCCACCCCCACCCCCCAGTAAGGAAGCCTCTGTAAAAAATTCTCCAAAGCCAACTTCATTCTACTCAAGTCAGAAGTGACAAACTTCATGACACCCATGCAGATGGGAGCTGAACGTTTGAATGCTGAATCCTACACTAAGGCACTGTACGAGCACATCCACTCGTGCATGAATCATGCCATCCCAAATAGAACCAAGAAGCTCTCCTCCACAAAAAGGAAGACAATCTGGTGGTCCCCTACTATAAACAAACTATACAACAGAAGGAAGAAACTGTTGCAGAAATGAGGAAAATCCCAGGATGCAAAAAACTCCCTCACCAGCCTCAGTAAGAAGCTGAGATCCCTCATAAAATCTTCCAAAGCAAGTTATGAAAATAAAATTGCTAAAGATTCCAAAGACAACCACAAGACATTCTATAGTTATGTCAAGAATCTAAATGGCAATGCTCAGATCTGCTCTGAGCTACAACAGAATGACATTAAATATACTGATACCAAGGATATTGCTAATATCCTGGCAGATCGATTTAGTGCCAACTTCAGCCCCCTTTCACCCCCTAAAGGGACCATCTCAATACCAAAAGATTGCCAAATTCCGGTAATCACAGCCACACAGGTAGAAACCGCACTCTCCAAAGCTAAGAATACAGCATCCATGGGACCAGATGACATCCTGAGCTGTGTACTACATGAACTACAAAATGAACTGGCACCTCACCTAAGTGTCATGTTTAATCATAGCGTCACCTCAGACTTCATGCCCACTGAGTGGTGCATAGCTACAGTTATCCCAATCCACAAAGGGGGATCCTACTTGGATCCCGAGAACTACTGTCCCATCAGTCTGACGAGCCTGATCAGCAAGGGCATGGAACGCATTATCATGGAACTTATAAACAAAGACATTGTCAACCTTCAAACACTGGACTCCACCCAGTTTGGGTTCATGAAGGACCGATCTTGTCTCCTAAACCTGACTGACTTCTTTGAATTAGTCTCCAGATCTGTGGACGAGGGTAAGGAGGTCCACACAGCCTATCTGGACCTCGCCAAGGCCTTTGATACCACCCCCCACTCTGGAATCATAGATAAACTTGCTAAGCTGGGCATAAATCCCTACGTCACTCGATGGGTTGCCAACTGGCTTACTGACAGAACCCAGACTGTAAAAGTAGTAGACTCCAAATCCAGCTCCAGACAGGTGACAAGTGGAGTACCTCAGGGTTCAGTCCTGGGACCGCTCTTGTTTAGCATCTACTTCTCTGAAGTACAGATCAACACTAAGGGACTCTGGCTAACAAAGTTTGCAGATGACTGCAAACTGAGAGCCATTACTGAATCCCCAATGATGTGGATATTCTACAAAAGGGCCTTACAGAAAGAGATGTTTGGTGCCAGAGCCATGGGCTCAAGCTTAATGCCAAGAAATGTATAGCTATCCCCTTTGGGAACAAACATGTACCAATGAATTACTACATAGGTGGCAGTACACTAAACACCAAAAGTGTTATGAGAGACTTAAGAACACAGGTGGACAGTGGTTTCACCTTCGATAACCACAGCGCACAACAGTCAGGAAATCTTTTTATGTGGCACACCTCATCACTAAGGGCTTTTCATCCAGAAAAAAGGAGGTCATTGTCCCACTGTACTCATCCCTCATTAAACCCATTATAGAGTACAACGCTCCATTTTGTATGTACCTCACAAGACATCTGCAACAGCTGGAAAGGCCACAGAAATCCCTCACTAAAAGAATCACAGGCCTAAAGCAGATCCTCTATGCTGACCGTCTAAAGAAACTCCGGCATTTCATCTACTCAGAGGTGATCTCTGCTTAACATACAAGGCCATGTCAAACTCTGAGCTGTTGGACATGCTCCACTTAAAGAAATCCTAATCCCTCAGAACCACACGCTCCAGGGATCTAAACCTTGTCATCACTATGACTAAAACATGCTGGAAGGATAGGTTCCTGACCCAGAGACTCCCCATACTCTGGAATAGACTTCCCATACATGTCAAGCAGAGTGCCTCCTTGGCCGTCTTCAAAAGGAACCTTAACAATTGGATGGGAGATAGAAAATTCACCTCGGGGATCACGTCAGTCACCCTGATAGACAGGGGTCCAGGGAAGTAAATATTGTGGGAAGAAATATCCAGGGAATTGTTATGGCTAGGCTTGTATAGGCCCTAGGGCTGATAGCCTAGTACCAACCTATGAACCTATGGCAGCAGGGATGAGCTAACAGGAAAATGAAGAATCATCTTGAGATATTCACACATGGCAATATTTGGCTCACTACACAAATCTTTTAACATACATGACAGTACCAAAGGTGAATACATGCATCTGATTCTGAAACAGTCATGCATGTTAACAGATCTCCAGCTGGAAATGGCAAGGAAGACTCAAGGAGATGGCAGGTAGATTCATGGCTGCACAGAGCCTGAAACTGCCTCTTCACTTACCTAGCTGACAGGTGAACAAATTAAGGAAAACTGAAGTATAATTCCCATTTCGAAGAATAATGATTTACAGGAAAAATCATACTTTAACACTGGCACTTCCTCTGAGTCTGTGGTCATGTTACAAGAAAAAAAAAACTATTGCAACATGAGCTGCTTGGCTGCTGCCCCTGATTCTCTGCGGAGGTCATATTGAGGCAGAGAAATATGGGAACACAAATGACAACACTAGGTGTTATCAGGAGAGAAAACTGTGTTCTCGGAGTTAGTATATATAATTAACACGGGTGTGGGGGTTACAGGGGGCTTGCCCTCCTGCAAAAAAATGTGCTTTTTGTTAAGCCTACTCCAAGGTTAATCCTTAGAGAATGGATAGTAGCTGTCAACATTCCATTTTTCAATGTTTTTATGTCATTGTTACAAACATCGATATTTCATCCATTTAGTACAGATTACTACACACACACACACACACACACACACACACACACACACACACACACACACACACACACACACACACACACAGTACTTGAAGAAGTTCATTTGTTGAACAAAACCTGCTTTGCCATTGTCTTGATGCACCTTTTCTAATAAATTGCCTGTGAATTTATTGCAGTGGTGTTAGTGCTGTGCATTTTGCTGCAATGTCTATATCTATAGTTATATCTATACAGATGTACCATTTTTAATCTAAAACACCCAACATCCACTGCAACGATATTGACTACAAAAGGTTAAAAACAACATAACCAACCCAGTACTATGTGTGCACTTTGAAACACTCCCCCACATCCCTTGCTAATTATATATTCAAATTCCAAGAAGAACATGGAGTAATAGCAAATTTCCCAACCTCTGGATTTGTGTGATCTCGCACATCTTTTGATCAGCTGTCTAGTCAACATGATACTCATTCGACTGGATCACTAATATATATATATATATATATATATATATATATGTGTGTGTGTGTGTGTGTGTGTGTGTGTGTGTGTGTGTGTGTGTGTGTGTGTGTGTGTGTGTGAATAAGGTTTACTATCAAAATCGCGAAAACCAGAGTACTGTACAACACAGAAATGCACATTTTTGCAGGGGGGGGCCCACCACACCCCCTGCAAATAATATATTCCAGCTCTGAGATCGCACTACTCCCACTCACACTAATTCCCAATCCCCACTGTACTGTGATATGTAGTCATAACTCCGATGACATATGTGCGAATGCATAGTGGCATTTACTAAACTGCATACTTGCAATGGTGCAGGTCGGCAAAACAGGAATCAACCAACTGTTGTTCAACATTCCCGTTTGCGTCGAACCTGTACTCATAATTTTCAAAGTAAATCATCAAATATATATACATGTGTGTGTCTGTATAGCTAGATATATGAAAGTTTTGAATGCTGGCATTAGCAGTTGAAAACTGCTTTAATCTCAGTATACCGGTGTTACTTGGTGGGAGGTTGTGGTACAGCAGGGAGTGATGATTTTTACCTTTCTCCACTGTTGTGTGATCATAGAGTTAGTACATATAAGAAGCAGAGGGTATGGGGGTGCAGTGGGGCTTGCACTCCTGCAAAAATAAAAGCAAAAGTGTTTTTTCTTTTTCTGATATCACTTTTCGATATTTTAGGTTTTGACCTAAAATTATTAATTTTTGGTGTTTACATAATGTGTCATTTGCAGATCTGCCAATAAAATATAACTTTTTCTTCTTCTTTTTTTTTTTTTGTGGATCAAACTACTTTTTTCATTATCGAGAGAGAGACAGAGGAGTACCTGGAGAAGATAACAAGGGATATCTTTGGGTGGAACAGAGGAGAAAGGGCAGGTATTGGGTACAGCCAGACAAACATGCAATACAGGAACAGACAGACAAGACATGGGTGACGTATATACAAATGGTAGGGTGGACACTGGGTGGTCACATACAGATAGAGGCTAGACAATTAGAGATGGGGAGGGCTGAAAAATGAAGAAGGTGTGGCTAAAGACACATAGGGATTACATAACATCAGGTAGGAGATAAGGTGAGCTGCTAACATGATTGACTTACAGAGCAACCCACAGGGCAACATACCACTGGCATTACACACCTGGATGGCTACTGTCATGGTTTGGTTGCTGCCCTGGAGGGCCAGTAGCTAGGGACTGGCAGTCAAGCAAATCTTCAGTTCACTCCAGAAGACAATCTGTGTTGCCATGGTGGGCATCCAGTTACCTATGCACCACAGTAGTCATCTGCCTCTGTACTTGCTGTCAGTACAACACCAGTGACATACCTAGTCATCTTTCAGCAGAGAAGTCTTCCCCCTCCTGAGATCCTGACTCAGAAGACACCTGTGACCTTCCCTATTCACCTAGAGCAGAGAAGATGTCACCCACCCACCTTGAGAGCCTGACTAAAATGTCACCTGTGACTCAGCATCAGCTGCAGCAGTTAGCAGAGACTGCGATGACTATGGACACACCTCCTCCTCTATTTCAACTAAACCTACATATGGAAGACACAATGAAAACAAATGATAAGACACACAACATGAACACCACTGCACTTGTACACTAAAATGCTGCCCAACACATGCAACCCCACCGTGTCGAGAGCCATATCTGCCTTCTGTGATACTCATCTGTAGCTGGAAGACAAGTAGAGTACTAGAAAATAAATGTGAGCAGCAGTGAAACCAGTAACAGAAAAATGTACATACAAAAATACTTAGTGCATCTCTGTCTTCATCTGCTGAATCTCTGTCTTCCATTGCCAGAATAGGTTTGAGTGGCACTGCTTCTAGTTATTATGACAATGCCTGCACTGTTCACCTTTCTGGGTGATAACTGTGACATTAATCAGCACCCAGTCCAGGTCAAAGCAGGCTCTTACTTTTCAAAGGTGCATCATAGTGTCCCTGCAGATGTTCCTTATGGTCGCTTTGTAAGAAAAACAGGAGAAATCCTCTCTCACTGGCACTCTAGGGGGGGTTGGGTGTTGGTATAATGGTTAAGGTGTTAACCTCACAAACACAAGGTAGAGAGTTTAATTCTCACCTTTGGCCACTGTCTGGTTAATGGTTAGACATGTAATAGTCCGCAGACTGATTGCTTAGTATTTACCTATGAACATGATGATGGAGCCCTGTTTCTGATGAAGGATGAAATTGCCAAGTCCATTCAGCAGGTCTACTCAAGAATCAATATGATAGACTCACGTTTACGGGTTCATGTTTCTGAATCACAATGTAGTGCTGCACCATGGAGCTACATGCATTCACAGGCCTGGTGTATGAGCATTAACATCACATGCCTCATGCTAAACAGTAGGTGAACAGCCAATGCCACTAGGAATTGATAGCACACTGCAAAGACATTAGCAATATTTGTCCTCCTTTGCATACCTGCCATGCTAACTGCCTTACTTATGATATAAAGGTTCCCCTTCATATGATCCAATTTCTCTAAACTCGAAACCAGAATCTCGAATTTAGAGAAACTCAAACATATGAAAGGGACAAAAAAAATTAACACCTTTAAAATGTTTTCACAGGGGGGCTTTGCCCCCCTGCACCCCCCACACCCCCCTACTTAAATATACCTACTCTGAGATAGCACAATAGTGAAGGAAAGGGAAATCTCCCATTCTGCGCTATACGCGTAAGCGCAAAATGGAAGATTTTCCATTCATCCGCTATAGTACGGTCACGGAACATTCACATTTAAACTGCTAGAGTACAGGGGGACCTGGCCCCCTGCAATAAGGTAAGTTAACTTTTTATTTTTTTAAACCTAAGGCACCCATTCACAATTTCGAGTGAATGGAACTTCGAGATTCTGGTCTCGAGATTATGAATTTCGAGCTTCCATCCATTTGATCTTGTGAAGGGGAACCGATATAAAGCACTGACACCACCTTGCTCAAGACTGCTTTCACCCATATGAATAGGATTTAGTGGAAGTGCATTACATGTGCTATACGCATGGATGGTGAGACATAAAGAAGGATATCTAAGCTGGTAATGTAACTATTGCACCCTGCAATGTTTGTGCCACATGCCAGAGAAAAGGAGGGTCACTGTGTCATTGTGTACAATACTCATATGCAAGGTTGGGCTGCTTAAGTTTATTCCATTTCTGATATGGAAAACATGGTAGCAGTGCCACAAGAAACATACATGTCGGATGCTTGCATGCAGAGGCACCCAGACACCTTGACATGTGACATGCAAAATCACCACAGCTGAACAGCACACCTGTGCATGCCTGCGGTGAGTACCATGCCCAGAGGAAACTGCATGGGATACTGTGGCAAGCAAGGTGAGAGACTGCTGTGGCCATAAATACCAGTATGGTTATAACACTATATACTGGGAAGCTTACCCATTAATAGGTAACATCCTAGCAGATATAATGGCAGGCCCTTTGTCACTGATAGATGCAAGATTTAGCCTAGCACATATGCAACTTGAATTATATGTTTTGTCTGCAGGGGTACAGGTACTGATATGGCTACCTGGAGAGGCAATGCCAAGAGAAATACACCAGGCAGGAGACTGCGTCTGCTTACAGGTTCAGATATTCATACGTGTTTACTTGGCTAATGACCACAGAGGCCTTTTTAAGAATAGCCATGCGACCCAAATCTTTGACAAGTTTTGGTACCCTTGATAAGTGTAAGCAGGGGCTTGGGAGATAAAGCAGGAGCCTGGGAGATGAGCCATTTAAAGGCTGCCTGTGTCCATTAGAGACATAGGTGCTAAACCAGGGATGAATTTCCTGTTCCCCATCTAATTGTCCAAGTTACATTTGAACTGAGTTAGGGAGAAACTCTGTTTCACATGAATG
Source organism: Protopterus annectens (assembly GCF_019279795.1). NCBI lineage: Eukaryota > Metazoa > Chordata > Ceratodontiformes > Protopteridae > Protopterus > Protopterus annectens. The sequence goes on along the minus strand of NC_056741.1, from coordinate 1,268,009,296 downwards.
GGAAGTCTGTTTCAGAGACGGGGTAGTCCCTGGGGATACACACCTGTCTCTCAAGCAGGTCCTATTTATATCATAGTCAAGGTTTAAGTCTTTAGAATGGGTAATTCTGATGCTGTTTGTTTTGGGGATTTGCAGGAAGTCCATTAAAGTGGGGTCTGAAAAAGGCCTTGTATGCCAGGTATAGATCTCCACTCAAAAGCCTGTAGAAGACAGAATACAGGGATAGGGCCTTGAGGCAATCTGCATGGAACATGTTACTTATGCCCTGTATTCTTTCAGCGAGGAATCTCAGTGGATGTTCCAATTCTTAGATATGCTTGGTTTGTTCAAAGAAGACATTGCACTCAACGATAGGTCTGATGAATGCCAATTACAGTGGAACAATAACTTCCTTGTACCTAGATGCTATAACTTTGTTTATACGTTGCGCAACATAGAATGATTTTCTCAATATTATAGACACGTGATGGTCAAAGGCTAGATTACTGTCTATGTGTGTCCCCACGTCCCTGACTACTGCATCAGATCTAAGGAGTGAGTTGTTAGTATGAGACATACCAGGGGTGGATGAGTTCCCAAAGGATGCTATTATGCATTTCTTCCATTTAGTTTTAGCCCATGGCTCTGACACCAGTTATTTGTCTGTGTCAGCCCTTCCTGGAGAACATTCGTGTTGGTGTGAGATTCAATGACAGCTCCTAATTTGCAATCATCTACAAATTTAGTCAGCCAGAGGCCATTGACATTGTCCTTGACTTCAGAGAAGTAAATGCCAAAAAGGAGCAGTCCCAGGACTGATCCCTGCGGGACTTTGCTTGTGACTGGCCTTTTTCGTAGAGGTGGACTCCCCAATTCTAACTTGAATCCTATTTGTGAGCCAGTTGGCTATCCAGTGGGTGACATAGGGGTCTCTACCTAATTTCTTGAATTTGTCAACAATGCCTGAATAGAGTATTGTGTCAAATGCCTTGTTTGTTGACCGGCTTCTCAAGGGCACATTGTCCAGAATAGATTATATACTATCTGACGCCTGGGACTTTTTGTCCCGAATACAAAATTAATTTTTTAAAGAAACTAAGGGATTCTCAACTATTGATGTAGTTGATTTGTTTGGGTCCATTCCTACTGACACTGGACTTGAATTATTCCAAGAGGCTTTGTTGGAATATAATGACTTGAATGCCAACATGATTAATCTAGTTATGGAATTAATGGAATTAGTCCTTAACAACAACTATTTTGTTTTTGAGGAAGAATATTATAGGCAATCAAAAGGGGTTACCATGGGGTCGAGTTGTGCCCCGATGTATGCAAACCTGCTTATGACAATGTGGGAAAAACATTTTATCTTTGGATCTGATTTTGCAAACAACTGGTTATTGTACTTGTGATACCTTGATGACTTTTTTATTTTGTGTAAGGGACAATTTGTAGTAGCTGACAATTTTGTTGACTATATCAATAATATATGTGATTATTTTAAATTTACACACACTTATGACTCCACTGCTATTAACTTTTTAGATGTTAACATTACTAAGGACGCAAATACGAACACATTCAAATCCAAGGTTTATCGCAAACTGACATACCCATATCATTTTTTAAGTTAGAAAAGTCATCACCACTTTTACGTCAAGAAGAATCTTGTGAGAGGTCAAATGATTAGGGGGGCTCGTATGTGTTCAACCCTGGATTGTTTGAAGAGGGAACTAGGTCAGTTAATTCAAATGTTTACTGACAGAGGTTACCCAGAGGATTGGGTTTGTGAACTGGGTATGGACATTTTGAGTGGGTGGGGTACTAGATATACACCTTTGTTGGGGGTGCCCCAGCCTCGAAAGAAGCAACCTTTCCTGGGGGTTAGTTCTACTCATTCACATTCCATGGTTACCTATTACGGTTAGTTCAGTCACAACATTAGGGACATTCTCAATAAAAACTGGGTTATTTTGGAGGGTAACAAGGACCTGATTCAGTCCCTTGGTAAAGGACCATCATTTTCATATAAGTTAGGACACAATATGAAACATCTCCTGGAACACCCCCTTTTAAATATGAAGGAAAGAAGGGGAACAAAGAAATGTGGTAGATGTAACCAGTGTCCACTTATTTTTTAAAGTACAGAAATATTGATAGGTGACCCACCGCAGAGAATTTACTTAGTGGGGGGAACTGTCAAAACAAGGGTTTGGTTTCCGTTAGTGTTTGTCAGGGCTGTAATATGTTTTAAGTAGGTAAAACTGAAAGACCCCTGAGAAAAAGGTTTTATGAACACTCATATGCTATGGAAACTCATAACTACAACAATGCTTTGCACAGACATGCACTGAAATGTGACAACTTTACAGGATACAAGTTTGGTATTTTAGAAGTGGTCAGATACAACGAGAGGGGAGGAGATTGGTGTACTGAATTAGCGAGAAGGGAACTGATGTGGCAGCTGTCACTAAATGCCACCCAACCACCAGGTATCAATGACCACTTACTTTTGGTGCCTGTACTGAATCAAAGGGCACTTAAGTTATAAAGGTATTTTGTAAGGTTTGAAAAACAATTTATCTAGAAAGCATAGCACATGCATAAAACACATACTTCTTTATAAATATACCAGCACGTGTAATTCTTACTTCCCAGTTTTAACCAGTTTCTTTAAAATTTTAATTGATTTTAAATGTTAATTGATTTTGATTAAGCTACTATTTATACCATGATGCAATGCTTTTCTATGGTTTTGACAAAGTCTGACTAGATCAGACGAAAGCGCTTACCTTAATTTCTGCATTGAATATTTATGCAACGGATGGTTTTACTTTACTGATTTTATGTACCACTACAACAACTGTTTGGTGGAATTTTAAGACTTTGCTGCATGTGTTTTCAATTAAATTGCTTAGTGAACTTTTGGCCTGGTTTGTGCTTCTGGGTGCTTGCGTCAGTTACAGGAGTGTTTTTGTGTTACTAGTAGATTTTACACTCCTGCATGCTCTCTTTTTACTGATTCTTAGATATGCTTGGTTTGTTCAAAGGGGACATTGTACTCAATAATAGGTCTGATGAATGCCAATTACAGTGGAACAATAACTTTCTTGTACCTAGATGCTATAACTTTGTTTATAAGTTGCGCAACATAGAATGATTTTCTCACTGTTATAGACACATGATGGTCAAAGGCTAGATAATTGTCTATGTGTGTCCCCAAGTCCCTGACTACTGCATCAGATCTAAGGGGTGAGTTGTTAGTATGAGACATACCAGGGGTGGATGAATTCCCAAAGGATGCTATTATGCATTTCTTCCATTTAGTTTTAGCCCATGGCTCTGACACCAGTTGTTTGTCTGTGTCATCCCTTCCTGGAGAACATTCATGTTGGTGTGAGATTCAATGTAGCTCCTAATTTACAATCATCTACAAATTTAGTTAGCCAGAGGTCATTGACATTGTCCTTGACTTCAGAGAAGTAAATGCCAAAAAGGAGCAGTCCCAGGACTGATCCCTGAGAGACTCTGCTTGTGATTGACCTTTTTTGTAGAGGTGGACTCCCCAATTCTAACTTGAGTCCTGTTGTTGAGCCAGTTGGGTATCCACTGGGTGATATAGGGGTCTGTACCTAATTTCTTGAGTTTGTCAACAATGCCTGAGTGGAGTATTGTGTCAAATGCATTGGCCAGGTCAAGATAGGCAGTGTAAACCAATTTGCCCTCATCCACTGCTTTGGTGATCCTCTCAAAGAAGTCCATCATGTTGAGTAGCTGCCTATATTGAGCCAGAAGATATAGCAAACCTAAAGGCCTTGATGAAACCAAATTGGGTCGGGTTCAGTGTCTGGAGGTTTACTATGTCATTACTGATCATTTCCATTTTAATTCTTTCTATGGCTTTGTATATAGACTAGTGAGATGTATCGGTCTGTAGGTGGCCTACCTTTATGCAGAGGAATGACTGTTGCTCTTCTCCATTCATGAGGCATGAAGCCTGTTTGGAGGCTACAGTTAAATAGCAATTCCAGAGGGCCTGACAGGACATGTTTCATGCTATTTAGAAGGCATCTTGAGATACTGTCTGCACCCATTGATGCAGTGTTCTTGGCCTTAGAGACAGCATTAAGGACCTGTTCCCTAGTGATAGCAGAGGGAGTTATATTTGATGGTATTTCCTGAGGGAAGGTTGGGAGGGAGGAGAGGGGTAAATTTGGAGGTGAATTTGTTGGCCAGCAAGTTTGCTATATCTTCTAGCTCAGTATAGGTGGCTCCATTTACAATGAGCTCTGCACACAATTGTGTATTACCTTTGAGGTTGTGGACATAGCTAAAGAATGCCTTGTGGTTTGTCCTCTGAGTTGTTTGTTTAATTTGAGAGTGCTTTTATCCTACAGGGTGTTGTACCTCCTAATTTTTGCTGTGATTTTCTTCCTTCTGTTTTACAGCCTATTGATGATGTGATTCCACCAGGGTGGCTTGTTTTTTGAGCTAGTTCTGTACTTCATCCTGGTGGGTACAGCTGCCTCTGTGCCACTATTAACATGCTTGTATAGGGTTTCTGTGAACAGTTCTGCATAGGCAGCAGTGTTCTTAGGCTTTGTGGAGGCTTGAAATTTTGCCAGGTTATTACTTAATAGCAGGAAGTTACCCTTAGAGTAGTTCCTGAATATTCCAGGTTTTATTTTTACTTCAAAGAAGACCATTTTGTGGTCTGACCTTACCAGAGAAGGCATTACACTAGGGGGGTGTGCTGCACTCTCCCATATTAGTGGAGACCATATCCAGTAGAGCTGCACTCTTGGTTGGTGCATTGACTATCTGGTCCAGGGAGTTTGTGTTTACAAAATCCAGGAATCTCTGTGCCTGTACATTTGGTGTCATGTAGGATTCCCAGTTAATAGTGGGGTAATTAAAGTCACCCATGAATATGGTATTGGGTTGGATGGTGAGTGTTTCCAATACGTTTAAATGCATAGTATGGGTTTCCTGGGTCATAGATGGGGACCTATAGCTTGAAAGGAAATTATATTGGATTTTGCCTATGGTGATTTGAACATGGAGAACCTCTAGTGCATTGCCCTATCTGACCAGCCTTGTGGTAGATTTATTTTTTATGTAAATCTTAACACCTTCACCTTTAGTCCATGTTTGTGTTGTAGCTGGTCTATATATGTGGAAGGCATTATAACTTTGCACTGTTGGAGTACTTTCCATGGCTTTAAACCACGTCTCAGTAATCACACATACATCAGCATTCTCTAAGGTGAAGAGACCTTCTAGGAGTGGAGTTTTTTGTTTAGAATACTAGCATTGAACAGTAATACCTTTAGATTTTTTTTTGTTTTCATTTGCTATGTTGGAAGTACTTTCAGTTTGGCATTGCCTAAAAAAGGCACTATGGGGGAAGATAATGTTTTAGCTAATATTCGAAAACCTAGCGGGGAGAGGTGCAGACCATCCCTGGCAAAGTAGCATGGTCTGTTAACTATCTCCTTCCATACTGACAAATATTGCACCCCCTTGGAATGACACTAGAAACAAGATAAGTCAGTTATCTTTAATTTGTATTGTAGCTTCATCTTTAGAAAAGGTAAAATGCTGCTCAGTGCTAGGCTCATACCAGCCTGGGACACATATTCTGAGAGACACTGACCAAAGGTTGTGCAGAGCAACATGTCAGAGACTAGAACTGGCATGGTGTGGGTATAGTGTATGAATATCATGGGTAGCCATGTTAGGTCTTTGCAATAGGTGTGAATGATCTTCATGTTAAGCAAAAACATAGAAGCTCAAGGCAGACAGAGCCTTCTTGGGAGAGGACTCCCATTGCTTAAACGGCTGGCATGGGTTGTAAGAGATTTTGATGTTACTCTACTTACAGGAGAAAAGAGTAGTCCCATAATAGTTGATGGCTTGGATGTGGGTGCAGGCTATCTTTTACTATCCGTGTTTCCATTGAGGAAGCACCAGGTTAGTACTGATCAGTATAGTAGGCCATGACACATACATATGCATGATGTGAGGAGGATATGATCATAGGCTATCTGTATATCTGTCCTTCTAAGCACTTCTGCTCTCGCGTACGATGCCCTGATCAACAATCTTAAGTTTTTCCAGGCTATTGTATAACAGCATTCTACATATATAACAGTATCCTTGCATTCATAGATTTCACATCAACAGGAGGTTGATGTTGGCATGGCTGCTGTGGCAGACAACAATAGCAACTTGCAGGTGGCAGAGTCCAGTGATAGTCTGGCAGTGTCTCTAACACTCAGGGGGAAGGAAAACATCCATATCTATGGGTACAGAAAACTCTGTAGAGGTAGCTTCTGAGCACATAGCCTCACAGACTGAAATACATCCTATGGCTGAGAGCCCTACATGGGCTGCCCCAGTACCCCAGCCATATGCAGCATCTGATATGTGCATTGCAAAGTAGACCAGAAGAGTAGAACAGTTCAAATGTGCATGCCAAGGTGGATAACTGCAGGACATGCATAACTTATCAGTTGTAAAGATTGTCTAAAAAGTAATCTTAAAGTATCTCGTTATGCACACAGAATAAAAAAACTTAACACTCAGTGTGGGATACCAGAAACTCTAACGTTTAGATTACCTGCCAGTAAGCAACCTGCCTACTTCTCTATGTACTGATATGAACAACAGCCTACATTTCTTGTCCTTTACTAACTTTCACTTTAGTTGTGTTTGAATCCAATATTTTCATAAAGAGACTGTTTCATAAATTCACCAGAATCTGGATTTGGTTTCTCATTCTGATGCTGCACTGTTCTCAGAATGCATCCCTTTTGTTCATGCATGTTTTATGCTAACCTTAGAACATTGTTGATTTGTGACATTATCCTGCCATTTCTTATTTCCCTCTTGTGCATGTAGGTGTACATATTAAGTCTCTTGAGTATCCTTTCATGTGACATTTTATGTAGACGTTCTGTTTTAGTTGCTCCTTTCTGCTTGTTGTCAGCAGCCTTGATAAGTTGCTGTCATCAGAACTGTACAGATAGTTCCATGCTGAGGATCACCAGCTATACACTGGGATAAAATACTCCTTCATACTGTCTACTGATCAACGTTTAGTAATCATCAGAGCCCTCTTAACTGTTTTCTGCTATGGTCTGACTTTCTTATTTCATGCTTTCTGAGTATCTCAAGGTGATTTTCCACTTTTCTTTTCATTTTTTGTACATGCCTCAGTCTCAAGGTGTACTCCTTCCATGGATTTACTAGTAATAGGTAACTCTATAGTCAGGCACACTGACGTCCCACTCACTAGGCTGGACAAGCAGAAGGTTACTGTTAGCTGCCTGTCAGGAGCCAGAATCCGCCACATAAGCACTCAGGTCACTCCAGAACAAGTACAAATATGACGCTGTCATTGTTCATGTTGGTGTGAATGACCTAAGACGTACCTCCATGAACTACATGAAAAGAGACATAGAAGAGCTCTCTGATCATGCAGCCCAAGCTGGTATGACACTGGCCCTGAGTAGTATCCTGCCCTCACCAAGAAAGATACCTCAGTATAAAGAAAAAAATGATCAATTTCAACAATTGGCTAAGCTTCTGGTGTCATTCAAAGGGGATCCAGTGTCTGTCAGCCTGGGACAACATGCTCGACAAGCAGCATTGCTTCGCAAGAGACAGCTTGCACCTCTCACCCCTAGCCTTTCGAATACTAGCCAAGGTTCTTGCTGCCCCCATAGTGCTTTTTTTAGGCAGGGCTCAAAAGTCAAACCCACCTCCGTAAACAGCACAATTAACAAAAACTGAGGGTTATGCTACTCAACGCCAGGAGTTTAAATCTCAAAATGCATGCACTTGAAGCACTCTACAGTATGGAGAACGTCGACATCTGTGCAGTAACTGGAACCTGGTTCAAGGCTCCAGAGAGCACCCCAGCACTACCGGGCTACAACTCATACCACACGTTTCGGCCACAGAACACGGACTGAAACACAAAAGGAGGGGGTGTATCCATATTCATCAAGGATACCTACACCTCCAGGTTAGTGGCACAGCATGATACCTCTGAGATCATCCATGTGCAACTAACATCAGGCAAATCTGCAATGCAAATTGTGGCCTGCTACAGATCACCCTCCATGACCCAGGACCACCACTCCACCTTTCTGGAGACACTGGAAAACATGAAGGTCCTGCCGAACACCCTGATATTGGGCAATTTCAATTACCCTACCATTCACTGGGAAAACTACTCGAGTACAAATTCCCAGGCCCAGCGCTTCCTGGAATTCATCAACTCAAATGCCCTGGATCAGCTGGTAAACTCCCCTATTAGAGGTGAAAACATATTGGACCTGGTCATCACCAACATGGACGACAGGTGTTCCATACCGGACGTCAACCCATCATTGGTTAGATCAGACCATAAACTAATCACTCTGGATGTTCACACCCCACCACCACCACTAACTAAGGAAACTACAGTAAAAAAAACTTTTCTAAAGCAAACTTCACCTTACTTAAGACAGAGGTGGTAAGTTTCACAGCCCCCATGCTAAAGTATAATGCTGCCCAAGATGCAGAAACATTTACAAATGCACTCTATGAGCACCTGCAAGGATGCATGGAGTGTGCCATCCCTAGCAAAACCAAGACTAACTCCTCTAAGAGAAGGAAATCAGTTTGGTGGACCCCTGCAATAAACAGGCTATACAATAGAAGGAGGAAACTAGTTCAGAAAAAAAGAAAATCCCAAGAAGGAAAGACATCCCTGATCAGTATCAGTAAGAAACTAAGGTTCCTCATGAAGTCATCCAAGGTTAACTTCGAAAGAAAAATAGCCAAGGATTCAAAAGATGACCACAAAGCCTTCTTTAGCTATGTTAAGAATATAAGTGGCAACTCGCAGATATGCACTGAACTAGTGCAAAATAGCACAAAATATACTGAACCTACTGATATTGCCAACATTCTGGCAAATAGATTCAGTGCAAACTTCACCCCCCTTTCACCTCCAAAAGTGCCCACAACAATACCGGAAAAGTGTAGTGTCCCAAAAATCACAGATGCACAGGTGAAAACAGCCCTTTCAAAAGCCAAAAACACAGCGTCAATGGGACCAGATGGTGTCCCAGGCTGCGTGTTGCACAAACTACAGAACAAACTAACCCCCCCACCTAAACACGCTGTTCAACCTCAGCCTCTCCACAGGCTACGTGCCCATAGAATGGTGCACAGCAATGGTTATTCCTCTCCACAAAGGGGGGGCCACAACTGACCCTGGTAACTATCACCCCATAAGCCTGACTAGCCTGGTCTGCAAGGCTATGGAGCACATCATCATGGAACTCATTAACAAAGACATTGGAAACCTCCAAACACTTGACTCGACCCAGTTCGGCTTTGTTAAGGGTAGATCATGCCTACTAAACCTGATTGACTTCTTTGAGAAAGTCACCAAGGCCATAGATGAGAGAAAGGTGGTTCATACAGCCTACCTTGACCTTGCCAAGGCTTTCGACACCATTCCCCACTTGGGTATTACAGAAAAACTCACCAGCCTGAACATAAACTCCTACATCACGAGATGGGTTGCCAACTGGCTTACAGACAGAACTCACACGGTAAGAATAGCGGGCTCCAGGTCCGACTCTAAAGCAGTCACAAGTGGTGTCTCACAAGGCTCGGTCCTGGGACTCCTACTGTTTGGCATATACTTCTCAGAAGTACAGGCAAACACAGGGGACTATGGCTAACCAAGTTCGCCGATGACTGCAGACTGGGAGCCATAATTGATGGACATCCTCCAAAAGGGCCTTACTAAGATGGACACCTGGAGTCAAAGTCATAGCCTCAAGCTAAATGCCAAAAAATGCATAGTCATCCCATTTAGGAAAAACAAAACACCCACGAATTACCACATAGGTGGCAGCCCCCTTAATACAGAAGAGGTAATAAGAGACCTGGGGACCCAGGTAGATAGTAATCTCTCCTTTGACAATCATATTGCCAAAGTAGTTAGGGAATCCTTCTATGTGGCCCATCTAATTACTAAAGGGTTCACATCTAGAAATAAAGAGGTTACAGTGCCCCTCTACTCATCACTCATTAGACCCATCATAGAGTACAATGCCCCATTTGGGATGTACCTCACAAGACACTTCCATCAGCTGGAAAAACCACAAAAGTACCTCTCCAAGAGGATTACTGGCCTCAAACATATGTCCTATGCAGCCTGACTGAAAAAACTCCGGCTGTACTCAGTGGCATATCGCTTACTCAGAGGTGATCTCTGCCTGACTTACAAAGCCATGTCCAATTCAGAATTGATGGACATGCTTCACCTAAAGAAATCCAAGTCACTGTGAGCCACGTGCTCTAGAGAACTAAACCTCACCACAACAATAAATAGAACATGCTGGAGGGATAGATTCCTGTCACAGAGACTCCACATGCTTTGGAACAAAATTCCAAATTACATCAGGCAGAGCCCCTCACTAACACTCTTCAAGAGAAACCTTGACGAGTGGATGGGTAACAGAAAATACACCCCTGGGATCACTTCATTGGCTCTGCTTGACAGAGGATCAGTTAATTAATCAATGGGGTGGCGAAAGCCGACACACTCTGGCTAGGCTTATAAATGCCCTCGGGCAGATAGCCTAGTACCTACCTATGAACCTATGAAGAAAGAGAAAACAAGTTTGCCTTGGTTTTTCATTTGGTTTTCTGTACTTATGAATGATAGTAAAGGTGAATGTACTACATGTAGATCTAAAGCTGTGCTGACATGGTAAAAGTATATTTTTCAAGTATCCTACTTTGTTGATGAATAGTCTTTTCTTTGATATTAACTAGGGGTGACAAAATTGTTACAGGTCTGTAGTTTAAGAAGTCTGCAAAATTTATGGAAAGGAATATGTAAGCAAGATTTCACGGGAAAGGTACATACATTTCTATAATAGAGCTACGTATTATCTACATCTACATCTATATATATATATATATATATATATATATATATATATATATATATATATATATATATATACACACACACACACACACACACACACACACACACATATATATATATATATATATATATATATATATATATATATATATATATATATCTATGGGTCTAGGACACATGCTCGACTAGCATGTGTCCGAATCACAAAACACCGAACACACATACACAAAAGCGCTTCCGTGTATGTGTAGTTCAAAAAAAAATCTACTTTTCTGCAGGGGGGCTTTGCACCCACCACACCCCCCCCTACTTTAATATTCTCACTTCGAGATCGCACTACAGTGGGGGAAAGGGAATTTTCCCCTACCCACACTGTATTCCAACAGGCACACATACACAGAAGCGCTTGTTGATGTTAAGAAGCGCTTTAGTGTATGTGTGTTCGGTGTTTTGTGATTCGGACATATGCTAGTCGAGCATGTGTCCGGATCCCATATATATATATATATATATATATATATATATATGTCTATACATAGAATAGTCAATTTCATCTGCTGCTATTTCTAAGGTTCCACTATGGAAAGTCAAGTTACAAGTTGATGAGGAACCATCTCTACTTGACTCCCAAGTAGACTATTCTCTATCTGTATAGCGAAGCACTTGCTCCTACAGTACTTATCACCTCGATACAGCACTCTTGTTATAGAAAGTACCCCAAAAAAGCAAACCCCATTTCTCGGTCACCCACATCCCCCAGAACCTTTTCTTAAGTTTTTCTGTCTATTCCTTCTAGCATGTCGAGGGATCAGTTGCTAATGTCCTCTCCTGCTCAGCTGGTGAACCTGGGAATATTGAGGCAATGTTACAATTGCCTCATGTACACAGACAACCCTCTCCTCCTCCCACAAAACACAAATACATGCGAGAGATGCAACTATACGGCTAAACTGGAGGCTGAGCTCTCTCAACATAGGACTGGCATGACCAGACAGGAGGAGAAGGTAACCACACACACTATAGACCCAGTCTCACATAATACCATCACAACCTCAAATCATACACATAAACACACAAAGACATACTCGGAGGCTCTGATCAAAAATCTACCAAAATAGCCGAGGCCACCAAAGCAGACACCCAAACAACTACCACCTCAGAATACAACACCTGCAACACATAGACCACACAGTCAGAGTGTCAAGCAGTCACAGCCCTTAAGGCCAAACACAATGCCAGACACACTAGTCATTGGTGACTCCATAGTCAGACACACTGACGTCCCGCTCACCAGACTGAGTAAGGAGAAGGTCACAGTAAGCTGTCTGTCGGGTGCTAGAATCCGCCACATAACGCATGCACTCAGGTCTCTCAACAGCAGGTACAAGTATGACTCAATCATTGTCCACGCTGGTGTTAACGACCTGAGACGTACCTCCTTGGACTACATGAAAAGAGACATAGAGGAGCTCTCTGATTATGTAGCCCAAGCAGGTATGACCCTCACCTTGAGCAGTATCCTACCTTCACCAAGAATGATGCCACAATACAGAGATAAGATGATCAGCTTTAACAATTGGCTTAAACTCTGGTGTCATTCAAAGGGGATCCAATGTCTGTCTGCCTGGGATGACATGCTGGACAAGCCACGCTGCTTCATGAGGGATGGCTTGCACTTGTCACCCCTCGGATACCGGATTTTGGCAAAAGCTCTTGCCTCCCCCATAGTGCCTTTTAAAGGGAAGGCACAAATTCTAAACCTACCACCCTAGAACAAAACAAAGAAAAAAAACTAAGGGTAATGCTGCTCAATGCCAGAAGTCACAACCTCAAGATGCACGCACTCGAGGCTCTTCTCAGTATGGAGAACATCAATGTCTGTGCTGTGACAGAAACCTGGTTCAAGGCTCCTGAGAGCACCCCAGCACTATCAGGTTTTACCTCATATCATGCGTTCCGGCCCCAAAACCTGGACAATACCAAGAAAGGAGGAGGGGTATCCATATTCATCAAGGACACTCACACCTCAAGATTGGTGGCATCGCATGATGCATCGGAAACCATCCAGGTGCAATTAACCATAGGCAAGACTGCTCTGCAATTTGTAGCATGTTACAGGCCACCCTCGCAAACTCAGGAACCTCATATGGCCTTCCTGAAAACACTGGAGGGATAAATGTATCTCGAACACCATCATACTAGGTGACTTCAACTACCCTAATATAGACTGGGAACACTACTCAAGCCCAAACACTCTAGCCCAAAAGTTCCTGGAATTCATAACTCAAATGCCATGGAACAACTAGTCACCATCCCCACAAGAGGAGAAAACATACTTGATCTCATCATCACGAACATGGGAGCACAATGTTCAATGCTGGAAGTATACCCCTCACTGGTGAGATCTGATCACAAACTAATCTCGCTGGAGGTCCTCATCCCGCCCCACCGAAATGAAAAGACCACAGTAAAGAACTTCTCGAAGCCGACTTCACACTTCTAAAGACTAGTGTGGTCTCCTTTAAGGCCCCTGAGCCGGCGGTTAACATTACTCAAACCGCTGAATCACTTACAAATGCCTTCTACCAGCACCTGTAGGGCTGCATGGATCAGGCAATCCCAAGCAAAACAAAGACTCTTTGTACCAAAGGCAAGCGTCCAGTCTGGTGGACCCCAGCCATAAACAAACTCTACAACAAAAGGAGAAAGCTACTACAAGATAGAGCAAAATCCTTAAAAGGTAAGACACCGCTGATCACTATAAGTAAAAAGCTAAGAGCTCTCATAAAATCATCCAAAGCTAATTTTGAGAAAAAA